>NW_017259254.1:3264564-3278164 GCF_001594045.1 Atta colombica | reverse complement strand
CTCTCTCTCTCTCTCTCTCTCTCTCTCTCTCTCTCTCTCTCTCTCTCTCTCTCTCCCCTTTCTCTTTTTCTCTCTCGCTCCCCTCTGTTTCCGTCGCTGACAACGCGTTTCGTCGTCTCGTTCACCCATCATCCGTCGACGCACAGGCGCGAGCGGGTCTATCCGACGTCTCCCGATGAAGAATAAAAAAAGAAAAGTATTCCGGATGAGACGACGCGATAACGGTAATAGCGGACTCGTCTCCCCGAGCGGTGGCAGTTACAGGGTTGTAATATTGATCGGGCACCGGGTCACCGTTCATGTCCAGAGTTGGATTCGCGCCATTCGACGGTCAGACGAAAGGTCAGCACCATTTTCTACTATTTTCGCAATAACTGATCAATCTTCTGCGCTTCCCGACCTACCGATGCATCGTTTTTGCAGTGCTGCATTTGTCAAGAGTAATCGGTATCACACAGGGTAGATGTGCATTTATTTGCGCATTATCGAGAAAGAGAAAGCATTTTTGCATCTTTTAAATGGTACAAATTGTCATAATGTACAGGAGTTTCTGAATGATAATAATATGGATTAATGTAATGTTTAGCTGATTGGAGGACGAATTGCATTATTACGTGTTCAGCCTGCACCATGAAAGCTAACTAGGAAACATTTTAATCCGGAACTGTGTCTATGCGCAAATGGAAATGTCGCAGCAAATGAATTTGCATAGAAAGTTGGAGTTTTGCATATAAATAGTGCCGAGCCAGACACAATGTGTGTCATTACTTTAGAATTGCGTTTTCGCACCACAGCACTGTAATCGTATTGTCCGGAAAAGCCATAAATATATAAAATATTGGGTAACCATCGCATTATGAAAGCGATATTCTGCATTTCGCCCTCAATGCCATAAAATCATGATGTCATTAAACTGAGGCGTCATATTTAACGCGTTGACTGTTTTAGCACAAAAATATTCTAATAATATTGCGGAATATAAATTTAATGCAGTATAAATAACAGTATAAATAACAATATAAATTTCTGTATCCTTTAGATGATAACTACGATGAATCATATCTGATCATCAATGTAATCTTTTGTGTGTGTCATTATACACTATATATATTTAATTATATAATATAATTATATAATTATATAATTATATTATATAATTAAATATATAATATACTACACTTTATAACTTACATAATGTAACTAATAAGTTAATCTTTTTCATTTTTATACACACAATTGAAATTACTCCAAAAAACAACTTGAATTGAAAAACGAAGTATAGTAATAATCATTACCTAAAATTTCAGTTTTAGATCAACTTAAATTATTTTTTAAATTATTGTAAAACATATATTGAAAGAATCCAAAAAACATTTAAATACACAAAAATTTTTTTTATTTTTATTATCCTAATCTTTACTAAAAGTGCCAATATTATGTAAATATATTACATATTTTATATTGAAAAATTTGTGAAAAGAGTATTTGAAATTGAAAATATTTCAACTGAATGTAAATCAACAGTATGAACAAATAGAAGTACCAAATAATAGAATTCCCTAACTACTGTTGTTCTTCCAGAGAACTTCTCAATTTCGTGTGATGTACATATCATGCTCGAATATCACTCGAAGCTACAAAAGGATAAAATCCCTGGGATAAAATAGACGAGAGAATGAAACGCGATCATGATGTCACGTGGCAGTCGACGCGTTAAATTGCGGAAACACCCCTTTTACGCGGGTTTCCCTCCATTTCCACTGTACCTTTCGGCGGGCAGACACAGACGTGCGTAATTTTCGGCGGCGATTGTGGCCAACGTTAGTACGGTCACCAGGAAGCAAAGAGCCTCGAGGGTCCACTCGAATCGGCAAGCACCCAGGGACTCCGCGTAACCCGCCAGGATTACGATCACCGAGACCGGTATTACCAGACCAGTCACCAGCAAATCCGCCAGCGCCACGTTCACGAGGAATGCGTTTCCTGGAAAAAGAACCCGCGTGAAACTCATTAAAGTAATTAGCTTCTAACAGTTCTTGCGATCTGGAAACACTTGAGAGAGCCGGCGTTCCGCACTTTTTGCGTTCGGATTACATTGTGGGCACGATAGTAGCAGATGTTCCTCGAGTAATATTTCTATATCGCGCGAAAATCTCAAAATTGTTCGAAACGATATCTAAATAAAACACGAATCGTCTATTTTCCAAGTAGAATAACCTTAAATCTGGAAAACTTACCAAAATCAATACGTAGCGAGCTTACATCCGTTTTCTTCGTATGAAATCCGTACTCTTTCAAAACTTTTCACAGCGGTTCATTTAGATAACTTTTACTGCTATTTCTTGTTAGATAAATTTTTCACGTTATAACAGAAAGGTAATAACTTAAACTTATTTTTACAAAAATAATGACGCAGTATAATCAAGATAAAATAATGATTTAATAAGTAAGCAATAATAAAGCAATATTTTTTAATATTGACAAAAGAAGTGCGTTCGCAAACATTTGCAAGTTATAAATTTAAAAGAACTCTGTACATGCAATGTCAATTGTAATTTCAATTTTAACGTCGCAGGTGAGAGGAAGGACCGGATAATCGATTATGCTGATATATGTAAATTAGAAGTTTTATTCGTTTTTTTTTTATTTCTTTTGCTATTCCTATAGTCTCCGATACACGGACGGATTGCTTTGTCGCAATTCAGTATAATTACAATTTACCGTCCGAAATGTAATCCAGTGAGTTAGATCTCATCTTTTCCGATCGATCGCTCGCGCTTCGCCACGGCACGCAAAGTGGGATTTCGGACAGCGATATAAATTCACGGGATAACCATGTTGGACACGTACCGATCTATCGCGCACGACGCCAGAACTTGGCCTGTACTGCCAAGAACGTCTCAGACATCTCGACTTTTCCTCTTCCGTTGGCAGAAGTGCCAGCCTTCAACCGGGTATTCTTGTGCCAAGCTATTATATTACGCGGACTATCATCTTCAAATTTTTTGCAGCTTTGAACTGTACTAATGTGCAACGCGAAGGCACTTGATTTTCGCCGCTGAAGAAAAAACGGGGAGACCAGCCGCGACCGGCCAACCTTTAATCAACGCACGCCCATAGAGGCATAATATTAGAGGTCGTAGCTTCTGCTCGGGCAAATCGTAAAAGTTATAGTAATTGTAAAACGATGTCGGCCGAAACGAATAATCACGCCGGCTGTAAAACTTTACTCGACGACGACGACGACGACGACAAAAACGAGGATAAAGCCACGGTGCCGCTGCAGCTGTTATTACGAGTCAACGATTATAGCATTTCATAAGTTCATACGTAGAGCTTGGCTAAGCGAAATACCAAATTGTAGAAAGTCACAGAAAGAAAGGGGCGTAATATCCGCATTACTTCACATTGCCCTTCTCGCGACACGATGTATTCTCTCGATTCTCGGGGATTTCCCCGAGATCAATACCCGACGAAGACACGGAGAAAAGGAAATAATATCCGTACGTCGTCACGTCCTTAGGGGAGTATAACACTATAATAAGATTGTGCGCTTCTGTACGAGAGAGAACGAACGTATGCCATTATGCTCGCTCGCAGCTACGCTCTATGAGTAATAAAATGCGTAATAAGATTTTTTTTTTTCAAATATGCCCACTAGAGCATCGAGCTTTCTCGTCAGGTTTAATGATCCATCCAACGAAGGAGAAGATCGATGTTAGTTGTAATATAATACTACGGGCGCTGAGAATGAACCAGGTTTTCATTAGTCGATCGCCAGGTCGCATACATATGCATGCGCACGTGCGAGAAATAATTATTATAATTATACACTTCCTTGTAGCCCGCATTTTACCGTGCTCGTTGTTATTGTCTGACTTCACTCACCCTTATAAGATAAATTTTCATTTATTATGGTTTCCTTATGTAAATAGATATCGTGCACAATGGGATAATGCCCCGCACCGACGTGAAACGACGCAGTGGGTTATCAAATATTCAAATTAGATTTTACAAAAAAAAAACATGTACATTGTCATAAGTACCGAGCATTACGACTTTAACCGTGCAATTTAATTGAGCGGCGAAAGCACTTTTAAGAAGTCATCAACACCTATATAAATTACGGACAAAATGGCGTGCTGTAAGTTGCAACCTGCACATATAATTTCAACTTTTTCTCGACGTCTTATCGCACTAAAGTACTTGGTATATTTTTCATTAAAGCGGTATGGTATAAGTGTAGCATATTATACGTTTTTACTTATACACATATTTGCAATATATAAAACTATATTCATTTATTAAAAATTTCTATTACTTTCTATTATTATGCAATGTAAAAGTACTAATTAATTAAATGTATATGTGCAACATATATCTAAAAGAATTAATAATTTTGGAGCCGTAGCATTAAAAATATCTGAAAATGTGCTTCAGCAGATAAAGTAAATTACATCACGACGTTATATCTACCCATAGACGACACTCTCGCTGCAAAGCTGAGGCGACATTTTTACCGAGAGCGACCTCGGACCTGTCGCTTTTCGGAAAACGCGAAACGTAGTGGCACCAACACGCCAACGACTCTGCACGGCCGCAAACGTGTTCGCGCCTTTGGCGAGGATATTACACCGCGATAAAAATGATTACGCGACAAATTGCACCGTCCGCGCTTCGGCGAGAAAAGGCGCTGCTGCTGCCTTTCGCCATCGCCTCTCATCCCGGTTAATAGGATGAAATATCGCGGGCTCTCACATCTCGGGAGGTAGGCGAAAAACCCAGAGAGAGAGAGAGAGAGAGAGAGAGGGGGGGGGGGGGGGGGGGGAGGGAGAGATTGAGAGATCCGCTCTCTTCAGGTATCGACAAATTAAGCCCTGCAGTAGTCGCATTCGCGCCGCTCGCATTCGTCGATCGCATTTTCCGGAGGTACGTTTCGGTGTGACGAGATCCGATCGATTCAGCGGTTGATGCGTGGAATAAATTATCCCGCATCAGCGCTCGTGGCGTCACTTCGAAATTGATTCTCTCTATCTCCCTTCTCTATATCTCCATCTCTCATCCGGGTCCCCTGTCTAGCCGCAGCATCGTCATGGGAACGTGCACCCTTCCCCTCCCACCAGGGGTATTCTTCTACGTACCGAATGAATCCGCGCTGATCAGAATTTGTTTTAATCGATTTACCGAGTCAGCCCGTCGTTCGCGCTTTCGTTCGTTCTCTCTCCCTCTGTCTATCTCTCTCTCTATCTCTTCTCACCGGGCCTCGTTTCATGAGCGCCGAACCGAACTATTCGCCAACCGCACCGCGGAGTACTCGAAGTATTCGCATTACCGGCGGGGATTCACCGCGTTTGGCCACCGCCTAGCTCCGTGATCGGGGTTTCCAAGGGGAGCATCCAGACGAGACGAGATGGGACAAGAGCGTGGAGAATCGAGAGAGGGAAAGTAGGAGGAGGAGAGAAAGATATGGAACGGTGCTCTCTCGTTGCGGCATTAGATACAGGGCGAGCAGAGTTATATGGCAACCAGGCCCGCTCGTGCGGCTACGCGCCGCGAAATTGACTCGCTCATCCGTGTACACCCTTATAGCGACCCCACGACTGCGCAATCCATTACGACGCCATCGGGTTACCGAGCATCGCGGATCCGCTGCGGTGTCGGCTTTTTGTTTCTCCCGAGTTCTCGCCGCGCGCCGGCAGAGTTCACGCAAACGAAGCCCAAGTCCGTCCGACACTTCACGTCCGCAGTAGAAATGGGGTTTACGTCAGGCACGAACGGACTCAACGGACATCCACGAGCATTTCCCCTATCCTTTCTCTCTATCTCTTACTCTCCTTCCTTCTCGTACATACGTCGCGCGCCGTACCGCACACACTGGAGACGTTACTCCTGCATGCAGTCCTGCCGATGCGAGGAAAAAGGAGCAATCGCGTGTTAGGACCGGATTTCCGGCTACAGACAGGCTAGTTGCCGTCGCGTCACGTTCGGACGTATTTATTGGAAAGGGAGCGATCGTGAAGTTCGAAATTGCACGCGCGATCGGCACATTAAAACTTCAATCTCGTTACAAGCTTTATTCGATATCTCATTTGCAATGTTCCATCTATATCAAACTTTTATATTATTAATCATTGTGTTATTAATCATTCGCATAAATTTACATTAACTCGAGGAAAATTTCTCGTACTAGATATTTTTCTTAATCAAGTCCTTTTATAATCCGCAGTCTTTTTAGTTTAAAGAGAGATATATGCTTTTCCATAAAATACCTGTACGAAGAAACTACATAGATACTTGGCATACAATTATTAAATGAAAAAATATTATTATAAATATTATTATAAATTAAAAGTTCAAAACCAAATAATGAAGGATGTTATATCATACAAAAGAATTACATTAAAATGTTATACTTCCATTAATATTCGCTTTTAATAAAAGTGCTAATAAAACGAGATGTAGACATAGATATTCTCGTAAAAAAAAAGGAACTTAAATTATAATTTATGTCATACGGTTTTTTTTTAATTTAAGGGAATATAAAAAATATGGTTAGGCAGAATGTAAAAAAATAATAGCGAATGATAAAGACAACAATCGCTTACACAGGCTCGCGTTTAATGTTCAAACACGATCCATTAAAGCACACAAGCACTTCCATCATCGCTGCGTATTAAGAATATATATCCTCATTTGTGTGGCCATGGATTTTATGTTCTATATTGAAACGCACATATTCAACGTCGAAACGATCATGATGAAGAATATAATCGTCTTCCAGAAAACATTGTTTTTATCATGTCAAATTTAAATACGTCGAAATCATTGTAAAATCGTGGATAATTCGGAGGTTAATCCTCGTTATCGTGATAATAATGACTCAAGTTTCTTGCTGTCATCGCAACTCGAAAGACGACAGCATCGCGGCAAGCTAAGAACTTTATAACTGGGAAAACGAGAAAAACGGAACGAGATTTTCTCAGTGAATAGCTTCGAACGAACGAAAGCGGGTATTATTTGCGTTACTATCGAGATTCAGAATAAAATAGCGGTAAAAAAATGGTTCAGACCGTTTCAATAAGAATTACGAGGCTGGCCAGCGTATGACGGCACATAGTTATAAAACCGAGAAACTCGGCAAATTAAAGTGCTGAGGAGAAGAAAAAAAGAAAAGGATGAAAAATAAAGGAGAAAAGAGAAAAAGTCATTTAAAGAGAGAGAAAGTACAGTAAGATAAAATTGATTTGCTGCTCTGGAACTAAATCTCCTCAGGAAGTTGTATGCAATATATATAGATATATACGAGTGATAAAAATCATTTTATAAAGCAAGAACAATACAAATTTTTACAAATTTAAAAACTAACACAATATATTATAAAAGTAAAAACTGCAATCAACACAATCTTAGAAAAAAGAAAATATCGAAACATTATAATCTTCATATTTGAAATTTAATATTATCAAGATATTTAATGTTGATATTAAAAACTTACGAATTGTTACATCTTTTACAATTTTATCTAAAATGTAATTCCTTTAAATCTATCAACAAATTTATCACTAAATTTTTTTTAGGTTAAAAGTTCGGGAATAATTCATATAGACACTTCATTTTCAAACATCTGTATTTCCAAACAAATTAAACTTGTGGATTTAAATTGAATATAAAGATAAGGAGATAAAGGAGAAAGAACGAAATATACTTTAGCCATACTTAGCTACAATGTAATTACGTTTCCATCCCCATTGCTTTGTATACCATTCTATAATCATTGTTATTACGCTCCATGTGGAGTGCTTGCGTGCAAATAATAATTATCTCAGGTCGGTCTGAGCATGAGCCAGTACGGAGACAACGATGCACGATAATGTCCAGGGATTATTTATTATCGCGCCAGTGTATCTATAAAGATGAGAGAATTACGGTTTGCAAATAATATGAAAAATCGATCTTGTCATTGCCGCAGGTATAATGGCACGTTGAAGATCCCATCTTTCCTACAGATTGTGTCGACGACGTTCTTTACTGTTATGTCCTTCCTCAGCCGGATACAGACGGAGGACGCTTTTGTCCGTGAAGACGCAAAAAAAAAAAGAAAAAGATAAGAGATCTTACCGTACCGATATATACGAAAGAACGTTGTCGCGAGGCACGTCGGAAATGTACGACCCCCTGGACGGCTTTTAGTCGGATATACTTCTATAGAGTAAAAACTTTTGTCGTTGCATTTGTCGATGAGAGCATTCTCTTTCAGGTACACCATTGCCTCCCACCCTCCCTTTCTCGCGACTCTTTCAATTCTTCCTAATGTCGCCTTTACTATTTTAATTCTCCACCTCAAATTTATATATACAGCGAGAACGATTCTCTCCGCCTTTGCAAGCGAATTCTACGTTCGCTATCATTTTTATTTGCGATCGTAAAAACAGATTTGCGGGCATACCTCGCTTGTTCAGCTGATCCTCCACTACGACGGCGGATATCATGAAGACATTACCCACGCTCCCGCCTACAGCGAGGGAGGCCAGCAGCAAAAGTCGGGCCACTCTGGACCAAGCCGATGATAAAGTCACTGGCGAAACGTCAAGATCATTGTCGCTATTCATATTGATATTCATCGCCTTGCTGTATCTTTCAAATTCAAAACCGATGATGTTATCCATGCTTGTCGCACCGTTGTAGATCACTGTCGTATTCATTCTGAAACTGAAAAATATATATATCGTTACTTACAAAATGGTTTTACGTTTCCATACAGTGATAATAAATCTGTTAATTGCGCTTCATATCCTCAAATAAAAACAAATTAAAATCAAATTTCAATAATAATTGTAATTGCGTTTATATTTAAATATGAATTACAACTACAATATACGACTGAAATTATGAATTTAACTAACTATTTTTCTCGGAAAGTATCTCACGGATGATTAACGGCAAAGGCAACAAAGTTTAACTTCGATGAGCAATACATCCCTTCCGTCTTTCATCAATTTAAAGGATGGCTCATGGTGGTCTGCAAGTCTGAAACACGGAGGAAACGAGGCTGAAGCTATTCGATATCACGCTATTACAGGAAGAGAGACCCTTTGAAGATTAGAGCCGACAAGACCATACCGACCACCCTAATTGTGAATTATCGATCGAACTACGGATAGTCACCTGTTCCGATCGTGGCCCATGTTAGGTTTCCACAATATCCTCGTTGTCACTAACAACATCTGCGCAATATCATGGTAATCAGCAAATATAATATAAGTATCATGGCAGTCAGATAACAGCTGACGCCATGTACGAAATGTTGAAAAACACTGGAATTTAAGGATGCATAATATTCTCGTAAACTTCTTTATCTTTGAAAAGTTTCTCGGACATGCCGATTTGCATGAATAAAGTGAAGAGAATGTTTGCCTTTGTTTTCGAAAGAATATATTTCGAAAAAATATTAGATTTTATCTGCTTAATCGAGGTTAAAATATTCTACGTGAATTAAAAATCGTAAGAAATGTTATGAACAATCATGTAACCGATGAAGACATTTATTTATATGAAAATATATTCGATCGGACGTTCAATTAAACTTTATTTGATATCACGCTTTAGATGGTTTGTATTCTTATTAAATTTTGTACGAATAGCTATAAAATCTAATTATAAAATCTAGTATCATCAATTATATTGTTAGGATATATTGTAATAGCGTTCAAAAGACATTTTCAATTTTTAATTTTAAAAATTTGAAACTTTTATCTTTCTTTTAAACTCTCCTTTTCAACAAAAAAATATTTTAATTTATATTATTGTACTTTAACATTTTAATTCATATAATTAACACTAACATTAATTGTACTATCAATCTATTTACGAAGATTATCTGCTTTGCCATTCTACACGTGAATGGAAATGTCTCGGCTGTGCCTATAGCGTTTCCAAAGTGGATCTTAAATTTTCATTAGCAAATGAAGCCTCGGGCGGCATTTAAATGTTTAACAGGGCCTATTCCGTCGAGCGGCGGACGCGAAGAAATTGATCGCGAAAATTGCGTTTAATAATAAAGCTGCATCATCACTCTTTCTTCCGACGAGCTATCGTTTCTTACTTACAGAAATATTTTCACTTGTTGCATTAGGGCTTGAAATGGCGAGCCCCTCGAGCCAATAATCTCATCAATCCCGTTACGTGACCTTTCACGCACATCGATATAGAATCAATTTCCCCGCGAACGTCGCCGGTATCTTTTCCTAATTGAAAAACGACTTCTGTGTGTGAGTGAAACGCCATTCGTGCTGCAGAAAAAGCGGTAACTGCAAATTCTCGCTTCCGTCTTCGCGCGAAAGAGGATCAGCTGGAATGATCGATGTTCGCTGTATACGAGATGTCTCATCTCAAAACTCAACTTCAATTCTCATCTAAGAATTTCTTTGACCAATTTCAAGATCAATTTCTGCATGATTAATACTGAATTGAAAATACAAATTACTTTTTCATTAATTGTTCATTTTTATTTTTAAGAATTTTCAACATCAAATATCTTGATATATCTCCATTAAAATATGATAAAAATCAACTAGAATTATATAAATATACTAAACTTTTATTATTTATTGTGTAATTTGCGAGAATCTGTTTATTCCTAATTGCTTGTAATTCAAAAGATGAAGAAATCAAGGAATCCGAATCAAAAAACAACAGAATAAGTGTAATGTAACGATTTGAGACATCCTGTACACAAAACTTCTGCATCCTACGGATTTTGAGGTACGACTCTTACGTCCGCTTTAAGCGGCTTTTAAATTGTAGATCTATTTCGAGAGGTGTCTCCGACTGTCTGACTACTCAACGAGACGTATAGATTACAATCTCATTGCTACACCTTGCGAAAGTGGATCTCATTCGCGATGCAAAAAGATGCAAACGGTCCCATCGGTGGAAGAGAGCATCTCACGTTTCACGAGTCTCCTCCAATCCTGTTCGAATGTATGCGTAAAAAGGAGTTACACGTTCGCCCTCTCAAACCTAAAGCACGTTTCGACGAAGGCGCAACGATAGGTGTGCTTATAACAGGATGTTGACGAAGAACTACCGAGAGTCCATCGATGTAGATCCTGAATGAACTAAATTACAAGAAGATGTGATTGCATCTCCGTGATTAAGAAAAAAAAGGAGGATTGACTCAAAAATCTGAGACGTTAAGAGCATACGGATGCAATCTTTTGAATTATTCCGACTGTACAGTAGAATCTACTCTCTCACTTTTTTACAATTGAAATCTCCACAAAAATCTCCATACACAAGAAGACACAAAATTCGGCTATTGCAGCATCTTTCGGACGGATTGTCGCTTTATCTATTTAGAAATGTGCGACGAAGGAGAGTTGTCTAGTCCGAGCTCGAGTAGACCGACGTGACATTGTCCTCTCGTCACGTCTTGTGGTCGGAAATTTCATATTTCCATTCATACGCAGGCGACGGAGGCGCGAGAGTCGTCTTACATACGACTCGACTCATGAACGCAGACAGCAGGAAACTCGCGAGATCTTCTACTGTAATACCAGCAAGCTCGCTCCGTACGGTTGATATCGGATTTCGGTGGAATCGATGATAGCCGGGAATACAGTTAACCCCCTCGCCAAGTCTAGTCTATGTTCGTTTCTCGTGCTCGTATCCGACGGGAATAAAGCGCGGTGTTTAATTGCGACGATAACGCTCGCGCGTTTAATTACCACCTCGCTACTTGCCCCGATCAAATACCTTTTATACTGTGAAAGTCGCTAAAATTTTTACGGCGTCAACATATGCGAGAGTTTGCGACCCTCTTGCAAAAAAGAACATACTATGACGATCTTCCGGACGATCGTTCTGGTAGGCGTGGTTTCGACTTTTTACGACTCATTAAAGCGGCCGAAATCAAAATTACGGTGCCACGATATATACCATGTTTTATTGACAATAAAGCCGGCGAGTTGTAATTAGGTTCGTATCAAGTTTGCAAACTGTTTCATTTTAAGACTTTCGGAACTCCGCCGTGCGCGCGAGTGCCATCGATGCTCGAGGAGTGGCGCCGTTAATTTGCATGAAAGTAATCCGCAAATGAATATTCACCCAGCATATTATTAAGACTGTGAAAGGGGACGCGGGCCGGCCAGAGTTAAGAGTTAATGTTCACGCGTCCATAACGATCAAAACATGTTCATTCCATATTTATACATGTAAACCATTAAAACTCACAGAACAAAATAAACATGAGCCTGCCTGCCAATTTAACAAATGACATACGATGTCACTTTACTAGCTTTGAAAATTAAAATAATTAGTATACAATATAACTATCATGAAAATCGTATCGAACACAAAAGCAATGATAATTTTTTACGTCAAACGATCCATGCAATTACACGCCATTACTTTTATATGTCTTATCCATAGTAATGGATTGGATATATAACGCTATAACTCTTTTAATCTAATAGGAAAACGTTGTAAAGTAGATTCTTAGAGCCATCGCGCTCCGATCGGCCACGTATAAACCGTCGATGGACGATTACAGGGCGGAAAATAAAATTTCTCTGGGAAACGTACGTGCCGGTGTGATAAAGGCGACAACAAATTTCGCGGATGGCGGAGTTACGCGATTACGTGACGCGTCGGCCGGGAAGGTTACGAGAAAGTTTCTGGAGTGTAAAGTGGGCTTAAGGCAGCCGCAGGATAAGAAGTCACCGAGGCGAGGCTTTATGAGGAAGAGAGGGTTATAGAAAGAGAGACGGCGTGGTCGTGAGAATGTACACGGCTAAGCAAAAAATTCCTCTAGAAAAGTGCTCTCGAAACAGCCCGGAAGTTTTTCATAGACGATACTCGACCCCTTAACATCCGGGTCACGTACACCGGCATCTTTTAATAAATAATGCATCATCGATATTTGGTGCGAGATGCTGTAATTTTCTGCGACTACATTTTTGACATGCTTTTGCGAGAGACAGAACGAACGGAATTAATAGAAACGTGAAAAACATGATAATTTAGAATACAGTCTTAGCCTGAAAACATAGCATTTTTCAAGGAAAAACATAATTAGTATAAATATAATTAAATGTAATTAACAATTATTTCTTAATTATTTAAGCTATCTATTAAATTAATATAATTTTCTATTTCTTATTTAAAAAAATATATATTTCTTTAATTTATTGTTTTTCGCATGTCTTTTGTGTATGACGATCTCTGGTATTATGAAGAAAGTATTATGAAAAAAGCGAATAATTAAAATAATAAAATCACTTATTTATATAAATTGCTACCTCCCATTACAATAATTACGTTACTCGATTCTTGAGATAGAAGACCAACAGGAAAGAAGACAGCGTAACATGATCTTGAGCCGAAAGAAACTTTTATTAGCTCCTTTTTACGCGCAAAAAAACTTGAATCCCAAAAGCACGCACCTACTTTACAGGTAGATCCTTCCATAATCTCGACCTCTTTATCTTCTTACCCGCTCTCTGCAGTATCGTCTTACCTAATGGATTTTAAATCGTGTGAAACACAACATCGTACCAACTATTTCTGTCCGGGACAGGAATGAATTTTTAATTAGTTTTTA
>NW_017259254.1:3252027-3264464 GCF_001594045.1 Atta colombica | reverse complement strand
ATATATATATATATTCCGCGTATTTTTTTTAACCACTTTATTTATCGCATAACTTTCTGTCGCTCATAAATCGAGAACTTCGGTGCACTTAAACTTCTTGCTTTTTGCTCGCGAGATCCTCGATAATACGTCACGCGCTTACTACGGTGTCGCGCCACGCACCGGCAATTATGCATCGGCAGAAGAACAAATTATAAGTCAAGATTAATGATATCAACCTATATATCAGACTGGCCACCATTTCGACTCGACTTAAATTTCTTCTTAATGAAAATTTAGTGTGATATTATTTTTCTTTCATTCTAACGACATTAACATTAAATATTTTTAAAAAGTCTCAGAAAATCCTAAAGTAAAATTCACTTTAAGTTGAAGCTAATGCAAAGCTTGAAAATTTAGATGAAAAATAAAAGTTTCGTCGCGTATTTACATTTGCTTAATTTGTAGAAAGTTTTTCCAATTACGTAAAAATGAGATATGTATCTTTGGAATTACTGCAAATTACTTAAGAAATCTGCTTAAAGAAACTGTAGAAGAAAAAATACTGTATATCTCACATTCCGTGCAGCCATTATGGCAATAACGACAATTGAAATCTTTTGTAATGAGAAAAATCATCTTCTATTCGCAACAATTATATCACGTTTTTTTTTTTAAAGCATACAAAAACCTCTGCATATTATGTATCGTTCTATGCGCTATGTGTTATACACAATTCATGCATTTAATGCACGTGGCATTATATTCCTGGCTTAATAATAAAATCGATTAAACTGTCATTGACGCAAGATGTTTAATACCTTCCACCACAGGAAATTTCTGCACGTTTCCTACTTGCTTTATTTATTCTCTTAAACAATACACCGCGCTCGACGAAAGAATCTATTAAATGGCCGTGAAGCACAGCACAGATCCCACCTGGCCCTGATCTTTTGTGACCGAGCACAATCGGTCGGCAATTTCGAAATATTAATAGAGGAACTGATGCCACGAATATGAATACACGGATCTCTTTATTACGCGCGTTCCAAAAAAAAAAATGACGCCCACGCGAGGAAGAAAAACAAGATTGGTACTGCAGTATTGTAGTATATCGCAATATTGCTAACAGAATTAAAATGAAGAATCTCAATAGAAGCACCTCTTTATTCCATGCTCTAAAGCAAACGCGCGCTCATAATATCGTCAATATATACTGCGAGCATAATATCGCAAGCGGTCTATGTCACAGTCGAACAATACCGAATCGAGATATGCGATTCCGTATTACCTGCCGGAACGACGGATTTTTCATTACGCGGACGTCCCCCCGTTTAATTAATACGATGCGAAGCAGGAATGCGACAGAGCGCGGCGCGACTTTGTCCACGCGAGTGCGAGCGTGCGAGATCTGCATAGAATTCCGCCCTTTAAAATCTGCATCGTTAATTTCCGTCAGAACATCTGACGCGTACAAAAATGTGCCACGTGCATATGACAAGCGTCTAACTCGATCCTTTATCCGGCGCGGTGCGGCGCAGCGCGGCGTGCGGATTTAACTCATCGCGTCGAGCTGGTGGCGCGAGAAAGCGCGCGAACGATCGACAGAACGACGACGAGAATTCCGCCCGCTATTTGTTAACATCTTTTCGAGATTAAATTTTAATCCCACACGGCGAATTGGCTTAAGTGAAATCTCCTTAGTGTGTAGCGCCGCTATGGAACTGGATTTAAATCGTTTCACGCTACGCTGCCAGATTAGGTTACTCCCGGGAGCACAGCTGAAATTGATATTTTCAGTACCGTGACCGTCGCCCGAGGGAAACTATTAAGTGCACGCTCGTTTCCTTCAAGTGCGTATGCATTTGCAATGTAGATAAGTAGTCCGTCTATACTTGTATATCTGCGTCCATTTCCTTTCTTCTCACCCGCGCCATCCCTTTTATTTGAGACGCTATCTCAAAAAGTGATAAAATTACATATTTCCTGGAAGAATTAACATTAAAAAATTAAGTAAGAGAAAGGAGTTCTCTTTATATCTCTATTCCTCCGAATGCTCTATTCCTCTGGATGCCTAACTTCTACCATTAAATCAACTGTTAATGACAGATTCGTTAAGAAACTTAGCGTCAACTTTCCTGTCTTTGCACAATTAGGCCTTCCATCAAATTTCCCGCGTTAATTAAACATCGAATTCAAATTTCCAATCAAGTCTAAGACTCCGACTCAAGGAATCAATCATTAATTATAAACTTAGTAGAAACGCAAGTGTCTCTCATTTCAAAATTATTTTGCAATAAAGGACATAAAGAAATGAAATGAATTTTATGAATTATGTTCATAAATTTGAAATATAATTGAAGAATATAAAAGTAATTTAAATTAAATTTAACTTAAAGGATATTTTAATTTTAAATATAAATAATTAAATATAAATAAGTTTAGTTAAAAAGTAGATACACTTTATACATTATACGAAATGTCGAATTAAATAGAACAATAAAAGTAAAACATTCTACAAACTGGATTCCGATATAAATTATTGAAAAACTAATTCCTTTAAATCGTATTGAACATACAATCAACAGTCAACGCCCATAACGTTCACTACAATATTCACGAATACAAAGTGCACTTAGCAGAACTAACGTAACCCGTGACGCATTTACGAGCGGAACGTGAGGTTCAAAGAGTCGAGTTACAGAAATGCATTTAACCAGAAACATAAGGGGGGCGAGGCTCAAATCGTAACGTTTTACACGACAATTTCAGGATTAGGTAGCACCTTGGGGTTTTAGAGTCCATCCAAATGGCGGCGGTTTCGCCTCGCAATGGTCCACGTCCGACCTCGTCGCGTCCGACGATAAAAGAGGAGAAGGCCACCGTTTATTACATCTCCCCCGTCAGTCATTATCCTGCAACTCCTCCACGATATTGCGCTGGAACGGAACGACGCGATGGTGCCCGGATGGCGTAATCCATGAATGCGGAGTAATCAGCGGCCGTTTGCGCGCGGCATAATTGCCGGCCGCGTCTATTATGTGTCTCTCTGTACGCGCGGCCGACTGAAAACTTGCAGAATGCATTTCTGAATGAATGCGAAATTGTCCAGCGAGTCCGGTCGACGGGCGATTCTCCGCAGAAAATTTTGCGACTCTGGTATTTGTCGCGTCGTCCGTCTGTCTCGTCTCGCGTATAAATTCGCGACAAGTACAACCGTTGGAAGAAACGTACGAGACGTCGCGCGTGAAAGCGTTCTCTTATTTTTATCTACTGTGAAGATCATTTACGGGACCTCGAAGAATTCCAAGGAAACTGTGCGCGCGTCTTCTTGCTAGCGGAAATATTGTCTGGCGGGTCACTCTGTGATCTGAAGCGGTCCACCGTCCAGTCTTTGTGTCCGAGGGCGCTTCAAAGTGTAAAATTAAAGTGAATTCTTTGCTGTCTTCTCTAGCTTGGAACAAAGAAACAATTTTCGCACCCTGCCTCCGGCTTTCCTTTACGACGTTCAAGCGCCTCTCTCACGAAAGTCCCGTGTGTCGTCAGACGAGCTACTGAAATATTACGACACAATATCGATCACGTATGCCACATACGCCATGATAAAGGAAAAACATTTTTCGAGAATTTTGTATTTAAATCGTGGCGTATATCATATTTAATAGTTATATTAATTGACTTACATTTTATATTATTAAATAATCACCTCTCAACAACAGTAAATGTTAATGGCATAACAAAACAGGAAATGCAATTTCATTAAGAGCAAATGGTTTTAATTATCTTTGTTGCAATTCATGCATTTAAATTACATATAATTTCTATACAGCATTCTTTATTAAGGAACTACGCGTTGTTATATTATTAATCCCATTATTTACTTGTTTCATTGTTAATAAAATTTATTTAGTCGTACTAAAAGATTATCGAAACATGAATAGAATTCATAAAATTTACACGGATGCTTGTCTGCTCGCGCGCGCGGTTATTATACTTGAGTGATATATTAATCCTCTTATTTTTAAACTCTTTCTATTAAAAGATACGGAAGTTCTTTCTGAACTTAAGATCAATTCTTATCAATTGAGAATAAGCAACCCACTTTTTTAATAAACTTATTAGATATTATTGCTATGTTATTACGTTATTACATTTTTAATCTCATTCGAAACACGATGACGTAGTTCTTATAAAAATCTTATTTTACATTTTATCGTCGTCCAAAGTTGAAAGCGATTTTTCCAACTTTCCTCTATCGGGAGCTGGTTAAGGATCAAAGCACGTCCCCAATATTGAGTTCATTTTCCAAGATTATAAAGGCAAGCAGCATATCGATCACTAGACACATGCTATTTATCAATTTTACATTTTTTTTTACCTTTCACTACACGATATCTTATAGTCTTTTTTTGAATTAAGTGTAATTAAGTAATGTATACATACATGCGCGAAACATCATCACGTATATATGTAGCTACATATTAGGTGTAATAAAAAGAAATCCATTATTTGTCCATTCAATTTCATGCAAAAATAATGGATGTCTTTTTACTACATCTAATATGTCATACGATAGCATTTTTATTGAATGTCATGTCTGTACTTCAATCATTAATTAAACATATCCTTCCGGTCGCCATTCATCTACTCTCAAAATTAATTTCGTCTGTCGATCTTTCGTATACCCATCTAGGAAACTCGCTCTTGTTTGTACGCCACTTCTATCCGCGATTCCATTCGTCCGTTATAAAACGCTGTGTACTTAGTGCTCGACTCCACTACAGAGCAAGCAAAGAAGCAATTCAGAAAGTAAGTAACATTTGAATTCGGATTTTACGGGGAACCCTATGTGAGTCCCCTTTCTGTGTGGTAGTTGTATCATCAAAGAAATGGTTGGAGAAATTGTTCGAATCATCATGCTTTCGATATACGCATATAATTACGAAATGCCGGGCACGCATTTGCATAAGCTGTAAATTGGACATGGAAATTGCATGGTGTTTAGTCAACCGTTCATGTATTCAATCGCGCGCCGGCCGGCAGCACTGGCATTCATTTATAAGCCAACCAACGTCGGTCAACAATCATTCCCGAAAGTTCAAACATGTGTGTAACGCTTCCGATGAGCGTTTGTAAAATTTATTTTCCCCAGAACCCGACGACACACGCCGTCGAACAGGCACCTCTCATTAAACGCAACCCACATGCCGTCGAATATGCATATGCGCCGCATCAGACACGCATGGCTGCGTCGCGCGGCTCGTAATTAGAGAAAATTAAATCTACGTATCAAGCTCTCTCTGAAACTCTTGTATAAACCGCGTCTTTTTTTGGTCGAAACCAATTTTCACCATGCGCAGATTACACGTCTGTCGACCGTCTGTGCGTTTCTGTCGTCGTCGCACGCATGTTCCCCATTCTCTATCGGCCGAGCTTCATGAAGCTTTAATTTTTTTTTTTACGCCACGCGCGTTTGTGTCAAAGGATATTTCACTGTAGTCGCCGGCAAATATTTATTGCGTATCCGCTTTTGCGCAGGGATAATTTCATAATGCATTACTCGTTGGGGCTGCTGTGAAGCTCTTTGATGCGAGGCCGAAAGTAGAAGGAAATCCACTTGAAAAACTTTATACTTCGCTCCGCCGGCATCCGAAACTTGAGAAATCCTTCAGACAGCTCGCGGAAAACTCGAGAGGCTGCGAGAGGACCGGCGTTGCATCGCGATCGATATCGCGATTCAGCGCGCTCCCGCAGAGAAGTCCAGGTTGACGCCTAACTTCGTTTGCACAGATGAAGACAGTCAAAGCATCCGTCTCGAGATAAGACGGAAACGAAGTTTACTTCTTTCACGCCTGAAGCATCTTTTAAGTGTCCGGACGCGATCGCAGAAAAATGATCTGCTTCGTTCTATCTCGCTTCGTAATATCGAAGATGGGAAGCGTTATTAGAAACCGGGAGTCGTGATTAATCAGAACATCATTAAAAAACTCCCGTTATTATATAAATATCTAAAATCATATCTCGAAGTGAAATAACAATACACTAGCGTTTATTGGTATCGAAGGAGATAAAATTGCATCGTTAGATAATCCCGTTAAAGAATCTCAATCTCGTTACGACATCTCTCGATGAATTTTGTTCCGTGTTCCTTAATTCACAGATAGATTGTTATCTTAATAGCATGTTGATCAAATTTAATATGTTGCATAAATACGTGCTACACGCAAACGCTGTAATTTCTCTTCTATTTTTTCTTACAAGAGAGTCTTCCCTTCGCCAGAATAAAGAATACAGAATATATGATTGCTATAAGACGTGTTTCAGCGCAGCGGGCGATCCTATCGATTTAAAGTCTTATTTACGGTGTCTTTAAGCAATTTTTCTGTCAGATATAAACGATTACAAGCACGATAAAAAGGTATAATATTTTTTATCAATCTCTCTATCCCGCTCGCTTCGATTGTACACATTACATTTAACATTCCTCAATTTGTTGTTTTATTAAGATCAGAGTATAAGTATACATACACCTTCGAGATAACGCCGCTATTATTAACATTAATTTACAAGATATAAATGTCGGAAATCAATTTGCTATTTTCTGCAACGTGAGATATAAAATTGTCACCTCGTCGAATTTAATCCGGAAATTCGGAATTTTAGCTACTTATCTCCAGACTACTACTGGTCGATATGCTATCTTGAGCATGAATTACCCGAGAAAATTAAATTTGCAGGAAAAAATTAACTTATCTAATATGTAAAATATAACATTGATTATATCATAAATTAAAACTAAAAATATAGAAATATAAAAATATCGTATATAAAATATTATATATTGAGAGCACAATGTTTGGTATGTATAACAATATATTTTTATATTTGTTGATATATGATTAACAAAATCTCTCTTACTTTTTCATTTAAAAAAAAAATCTTGTTCTATAATTAAAATTTAATTATTCTAATCAAATTTTAATTAGAGCAACACAATTTTTGTTATTCTAATTCAAATTTATTGTTTTGCTCAAAATTTGATTAGAATAAATAAATTAGGATACTTTTTAAATAAAAAAAAAAGAATTTTTGTTAATCACATATCAACAAAATGAATGGTTATACTATATTTCTCTCTGTGTATTTCTTTATTTTCTTATTTTATTAAACCGCAAGGTGGATATACGGATATAAACACAGGATGCGTAGGCGAGAGAGATAAGATTAAAGAGATATATCGCTATTGTTTGACACATATTTGTTATACTTGAAGCAGTATAATTACACGATGTAATTACAGTGTATTGCATTTTGAATGCGGTTACGGGACGAGCTCTCCGCAATTGCAATAACAGTCAATGCGAGGCGTATTTCATATTGCGTTCTCGGCGTGCGGTGGCATATAACTAGCGGCCGCACCTTGTCTAAATGAATTTGCATAGACGGTTGAACAGTCTGCGCCAAATTTGCAACTCGCTCGCTTTGATATTCGTTAGCCATGTAGCTTTCACACTAGGAACAAACGTCCCCAAAATTTGGTACGCTAACGTACCTTATAAAAAGAAAAGCTGCAGACAATTATTAGATAAAACAATAATTGTCTAAAAAGACCACCTTTATATTTACACTCTTTAATCAAAATAATTTAGAACATCACTGCTTTACCGTACAATTACAAACTGCAACAGCATCGTACATAGTGTAACTATACACGTTTAGCTTCAAATGACGTGCACGCCGTAATTAAATGTCACGTTTAAGATTATTGTGCGATGAAGTTCCCCCCCCCCCAATTTATCAGCCTTAAATTGTTATTACGCAGTTGCCGCGGACGCGACGCGTTAACTATCTTCGTAGTTTTATTAACATGAGTGGAGGGGACAGAGAGGATGGAGAACGGAAGTAAAGTCCTAGCCTAGTACTAACTCTCGCACCTCACGCGAAACTCACGCCCGGGTATTAAAGCGTGTAGAGGCAACACAGGGATATCCGCGAACTTGGTCTAAATTAATTTTCATAGACGGCTGAACATCTCAATTTGTGCCGAATCTGCAAGTTGCCTCCCTTGATGTTGCTAGTTCGAATAGATCGCGTCCGCGCCCAGACGGAGCGTTCGGGCCTCTCAAGTTCGGCCCTTTAATAACTCACCGGCAATATTACGGCTCGTCGAGCTTCGCGACACGTCGCAGATAAATTGCATCGTTTAGCGGACACGCACCCGCACATAAACCCTTTAATCCCCGGTAAGCAATCAGGTCCGGCCGGTGCAGTCCGGCGCTCAACGATATTACAACGGTTGATCTTGCCGGTCATCGAAATTCCGCAAAGGCCAGCTAATCCGGGCTTCAAAGCGACGTTATGTTTGATAGCACGCTTTAATGGGTTCGCGATAAGAGATGTGCACGACCAAACATCGTCGCTAATGACGCTCATCTTTTTTCGGCTATTACGTTCAACCACAACAACTTGCGAAAGAATATTTACGGCTTTTATTACTAACCGCGTTTAATAGTCGACAGGCAAAAACAGTTGGTTGTGCAATATAAAAATAACGAATGGTAAAACTACTGTCTCGATTCGAGAGGATTTTATTCTTTTTTTGTCTAAGAAATAATACATCCATTACTTCAACTGAATATATAATTTTTTATATTCAAAAAGATTGTTTCATCAGCTCACAAAAAGCACCATTAATGTTCATTTTTAGCAATGTAGATTTCTAAGAATTAGAAAAAGATAAAGAGTAAGTTAAATCGAGATTAAAGTTAATCTACATTGGTAGAAACAAACATAAAAGTAGAATTGTAATAAGAATTACAATTCTTATTACAATTCTTATTCATAAATTTTATTACAATCGATAGTTAATATTTTGGAAATGACATTATGCCAGATATAGTCCTACGATAATGAATCATAAAATTTTTATCGTCGCTGCCGAAATGAAGTAGAAGATGAATAAGCTCGTAAAGGAATTCCATATTAATTCAAGTCGATTGCTCTCGCCGAGCTCGCTCGCTTCTATGTACATACATACGCGCTCGTCATAAATTCGTGTAGAGCCAATATCAGTACTTATTAATAAGCGTCGACTCTTCGCCTATTATTCGCGGCGATTCCTTTGTGCTTGAAAATGAGTTTCGGAACGAACGTCACTTCGTTTCTAACAGTGCCGGGGAAAGGAGGAAGGGGGGGAGGGAGAGTCGGTGCCGCCTCCCATCCGCTTTGCGCACCACGCGCGCGTTTCGGTATTCTGTCTGGTGAATAATTTAAATGAAGGCGCGGGGGACAATCACGTCGCACCATTCTGCCTCCGCAGCACGAAAATCCGCCGCACGGGGGATCCTACAGTAGCAGATACACTGAAGCCATCGAGATCTCGATAGATTCTGCCGCGCGAGTCGGGCTCTTTGACAAGATTAACCCTGTTTTCCGGCCAGGTTCAATCGTAGCACCAGCTGGTACATGGCATCCCTTCATCGCCATTCTTTTCTAAATTTAAAGATGTTATCTGCATGCCACACACTCAAGATACGACACAAGCTGTTCTCGAAAACGGATGGAAAGCCATTTTATCGTGTTACGAAACAAAAGTTGCAGTCAGTCGGCGTAAGTTTGCTTTTCCGGATAACTTTGACTTGCTTATGTGCATTGTGATAAGTTCACGTCTATCGGAACGTATGTCGAGTACTTTAACTTTGAAGTAGTCACGTGAGTGACATGCGTTACTTTTCTTTTAATATGTTTGTTTCTGATAAAATTCTGATAAAATTAAACACCTTGCAGCAACTGAACATTATAATTTTTTACTCTTGACTCGAAGAATTCAAATCAAATCGAAATCAATTCGAAGTAGAACGCAAAAAAATTTAGAATTTCATAGATATATCGATATGATGCAAATGCATCATATTGTGTATCAATATATTTGTTTTTTTTTTTTTTTTTTTTTTTAGACAAACGCTTGAAAATTTTTAGACGTGCACATCAACAATAATTTTTAATGCTAATCTGGACAATTAAAAGGTTCAGTTAAAATTTAAATAAACTTATTCAGTTAAAAGTTAAATAAACTTCACGAATAATTAAAAGATTACTAAAAAGCATTAATTACATTGTCTAATATAGATTTCAAACCACGAATTGGAAAGTGATTTTTATAGATTTTCTGTCTCTCAAAATAAATCCCTAAATAAAATTGCTCATATATTACGTTTTTAAGATATTTCAATCCACAAGTATCAAAAAAGCCATTTTCAGCATTTTTAGATTTAATTTTTTCAAAACCGTGAAAGAGTAATTTCATTTATGAATTCATTTTTAACGACAAAAAATCTGTAAGAATCACTTTATCCCATTTCCAGACAAAAAGTTAAAATTTGTCAAATAATTTATCGTTGTATTAATTTTTCTTATTATAAATAACATTAATACATTTGTGGATTTTTCATAAATTTAAAAGAGAATACTCTTTGAGAGTATCGGTTTTCACGTTTCTAATAAAATGTCTTCAACTTAAAATAAGTTAAAGCCAGTGCAGCGTTTCTTTCGGAGGAAAACCGTTTGATCATCCTCCGGAATGCCCTCCTCCTTACGCATCGCATCATCGTTCAGACATGCATTCAATGGCGTCACGGAAATTCGTAGGTTTAGTGCTGAGACTTGCGGAAACTTGCGCACGACGTCTGAAACGGTCCCGTGATTCTCGTTATTTGACCTATGTCTGAGACGGCGTGTCTACGGTTTCTATTATAACGTCACGTTATACGGTCGATGTGGCAGGAACTTCGGGCAACCGTGCGCGTCTTTACGTTAATTACACAGACTTTGTAGGTATGCGTGCGTGCGTGCGTGCGTGCGTGCGTGCGTGTGTGTGTGTGTGTGTGTGTGTGTGTGTGTGTGTGTGTGTGTGTGTGTGTGTGTGTGTGCAACGCTCCGCGGATTCGCCGTGTTTTGGGGAAGTCGAATCTCCAAGGCGCCGTGGATCCCTCCGTTCTCACAGTAGGGGTGAGATACATAAATCAAATTACCTTTGATCGTCAGTATAACATGGCGCTTACCGTCGCCGCGTCTAATTTATTGCGCTAAACGGCCGCTGGCGGCAATAAAGTGCGAGAGAAAGAGCAGCGAAAGCAGGGAAAGAGAAATGCACCTTGCTACGGCAACGTGCAGTTTAGAATGCACGCACGAACTGGATAATAGAAGGGGTAAATTTTATCCGGACGTGTATATCGCTCGTGCTCGAAGCGAAGCTAGTCCGTGTATGTATATTGTCGTTTTACTTTTCCGGTTTCTGAATTAGCTTTAACTTTCAGTTGGTACAGCTGCCCGGCGGTAACGCGTGAATATTCATCCGCTGAAGTATTTGATTGCACGAGGAAAATAGCGTATATAGCGAGTTCGTACGTGCGGTCGGTCGCATTTGCAGACCGCGCACTTCAACACAATGAACGAAGTCTCAAGGTCTCAGGTGTCGAATGAGTGTTCTCCAACTTGTCGGATGCGTTCTCGTCTCATCTGAGAGGAAGGAGGAAGAGGGAAAAAGGACTTTATTTTTTGCCCATTTCGAGTCGCAATTAAGGGGTCTCTTTGAAGTTCCGACAATTCCGAATTCTAAATTTAAAATGAGAAACAATTTCTTCTCTCAGCGCGGCGACGATCCGTCTCGGGAAGGACAGCGAATCGCAATAAGAAACAAGTAGACCAATTTAATTCAATGCTCCTCGAGACGCGACACGAATGGTCGTGATTGCGAGAATTAGACTACCCGGCATTAATCAGCCGTTAAATGCTGCTGGCGTCCACGCTCGCTCGCCGGCGATTAAAAATGCGACGATTAATTAATTTTTTTTCCCTCGTCAAATAGCCACGATTGTGCCTGCGGCGCCAATCGTCATTTTACTCTTCGGTTAATATTTGAATCCTCCGGATTAAAGCAACCAAGTGTTGCCTGATTAAATGTTTACAGTTGGTGTTAATAATCGCACCTGTTACCTCCTCTCAATATTGTATCGGCTATTTTATCAGAAATTTTATTGTCCTACAGACTATACTTGCCACCTGTATCCATTGTTAAATATCGATACTATCATTAGATTACTGCATTGAAAAAAATATAGTCAATTTTAATAAATATTTAGTTGAACTATTAACTAGATATTTATTAAACATATAGATATTTATTTGATACAAACATTAATTTAATTTAATAATTTTTCTTTTTGAACAGATATTGATTTATTGTAAATAAATTTTTAGTTGAAAAAAAAAATTTAGTTGATAATATTGAATTAAATACTTATTAAAATTTACTATATTTTTTTCAGTGTGCGATGCTAACAATAAGCAAAGCTAGAGACTCGATAATCTACCAAGGATTTTGTCAAAATCCTATGAAAGAAAGATACTTATAATTTCTCTCTCTCTCTCTCTCTCTCTCTCTCTCTCTCTCTCTCTAT
>NW_017259254.1:3250343-3252000 GCF_001594045.1 Atta colombica | reverse complement strand
TATATATATATATATATATATACACACTATCTCATTGTAACTTGTACTATTCTCACTCTATAACTTTTATCAAAATTACAGTTAGACAGTAAAAGTTAGACATCAACAGTTAGACAGTAAAAGTTAGACAAGTTATATCTTTAGATGTGTAATTAAATGTACCCTGTTCTCTCGTGAGATTTTAACAAAATTGCTCGTGACGAGACTCTGATATAGGATCTTTAAGCAGAACAATTTTCACGAAATACGTTCAATCTCACGGTACTGGTGACCGTCCCGGTCGCTATCGCGACGAGTTTTAGGCGTGTGACGGTTGCGCGCAATACGTTATCCCGGTGCAACGCAGGGGAGAAAAACGCCATCGCCATCTGCCACCGAACGATTATTATTTCCCAAATAAATTAGTGAACGCGTAGTAGTAAATCGTGCGAATGACGCAACGCGACGCGACGCGACGCGGTGGCCGGTCGGAAATAAATTATGCTGCCGATACGAGCATCGTAAGCGATAAACATTAACCACTGCGCCGCTACGACTTGGCTGCATTCATAAATTATCTTAATTAATTGTACACCGCCCGCGCCATGACGCAGATATGCCGGCGCATTATTTTGTAAGACGGCGCAACGGTTCGACTGTCTGACTTGCTTGTTCCACTTTTACACGTTTTCTTCGGTCTCCCATTCTTCACCGTTTCCGCGACGTCTCTTTCAATACTGCCCGAGGAATTCTTCGAAAAATCCTGCCTTTAGAAACTCACATTGCAGGTAACGGCGTTTAAGACAAAGGAGGACATCGAATGTCCCCCTTAAAGCAAATTCCACGGATTTTATCGGCCGGTTCTGGGGACATTCCGAAACCGAGTAACTTCATTTCTTGAACTGCCTTCGATCTTCTTCGATATTGAGCTGGGATTTACAAGCAAGTATAAAATGTCAAAAAAGTCCCTGAAGTCTGGGGGAAGATACTTAGATTATTTATTGAGGGAATTTATAAAGTTAACGTGCGCATGCATATTTATCGATTCCTATAAACAGCGTTACGCAAATGATTCGTTCTCTCGGTTTTGCATGAGCAATGGCAGCAGCATTCAAATTATCACGATTTTCGGATTCAACGCAAATATTTATCGAAGTTATCTGTATATCCGCGGTTTTAACCGGCCGCTATTCATAAATATTGTTACAACCGCCACTCTCGAACACACGAATTGCCACCATTAACGATTCAACGTCGGATTCTATTTATATACGGCGCTATATCGGCGCCATTACCGTCACGGGGCTTTAATCACGGGGTGTTCACCCCCCTGATTGCGGTTTATCGGGATTTCCGATAGCGCCGCTAAGCGCAACGCGGCGTAATTGCATGGATTTCTTCGTCGCAATCTGCGCGTATTTATTCTTCTCCGGTGCGGTTTCGATCGAAGCAGCCACCCTGGTATTGAACCACGCTTCTAGGAAATATGCAATATAATGCGATCAAGAATATTTAATATTTAACCAGAAATTGAAATCGGTGTTATCTCAGAGAAATCCAATTTCGGACGCTTTAAATAGAAAAATATACATCAGGTCTCATAAAGATCTTGAAAAAAAGATCTACTAAAAATTCTTGAATATAGAAACACACACATATATATATATATATATATATA
>NW_017259254.1:3237117-3250271 GCF_001594045.1 Atta colombica | reverse complement strand
GTAATAATAAATTAATAAATTTATTTTATATTTTTATTTCTACTTATTTATACATTTGTGTGCGTTATACTTATATAATAATAGTAGTAAGAAACTTAGAAGCTTTACGTAGCAAACCATTTCTTTTCTTTATAATAGCAGCAAAAATTCTGCGGCACTCGTTACCATTCATATTCAAGAAAAGAAGCTTGATACTTGCCAGAATTAATTGAAGATTTTCCTAGGAAAATATTATGAAGGAAATATTTTTCAATCTGCATTCTGAGGTAAAAGAGATTTTTAACAAAAAATATCGCTTATTTGACAAAATGTTTCACGAAGCAATTATTATATTAAAAGAAGCTTCAATATATATACAAATCGTTGCTATACAAAAACGTAGTTATATGCCATTATGTTCAATATTTCGCCAGTAACGTTTCACATCTGATAATTCTGACGCTTGTAACATTTTTCCGGACAAAATTCTCTTCCTCTTCAATTTCCGAATACTTCAACCCACATCCGCAATTTCGTGGACGTATTATATTAATTCCGGTCAGATATCCCGTGGTCGTCATCGACGAATCAGATTAAAGAAGCGCACGCGGCCGCTATTTATCATCTCACACGATAACAGAATTATTATCCAATTAGGACGCTACATGAGCACTGCAGGGCCTTCTCATTGCCCGACGAAATTGTAAACAAACACGACAACGGGGGTGACTATCGCGATTTATTCAGGCTAACAAGCTGGAGGAAATTTCGGCGACGTCGTACACGCTTTATCGGCATTTCGATTGCTTATTAATGACCATGAGTGTGTCTTATCTTATGGCAAGCATGCAAGCGGGAAGAATGCCGCTCTCCATCGACGGCAGCCATGGATAATGATAAAGCCGAATACACACCTGGCTTGTAAAAAAAAAAGTGTGACTGGCGCGGCGACAAAAATCAATTCCCCATCGCGCCGCTTCGCTGCGAAAAATGCACCCACAACGTTCGGACGCGCGAAGCTTTATTAAAAAGTTAATTGCGGTAGACGGGAGATATATACCGCAATGTATTCCGCGCCGTTGAACACTTCGTAGAAATGCAGTCGATAAAACGTACACGAGCGTGTCCGTTTTATGATACTCTGAAATCATGTTTGGAGAGAGCAACTCGGGCAGACTGAAGATCTTCCTTTTGGAGGAAAGACGATGCTTACGGAATTTTCACGCAAGTATTTATTCTGACTTCGAAAGATCCTCCAGCTAAGCTGCTTCAAACGTCATGTTTATCTTTATCTCCCGCTTGAACAAGCAGATGTTTAATATATTTCCGTCTGTCCGTGACGAAAATACAAGCAGGAATCTCTAGTTCGCCGGAAATACAAAATTTCTCGAATCAATATCATCTTAGCATGCAGTAATCGAAATAATAAAAAATGTAAGCTGTGTAATCGAACTCATAAACCTTTAAAATAAAGATTCCACATATTCGTGTTGTATATATTTTTTGCTTCCTTTTAATCCTTTTATAATAAAGATAAAAGATCCTAGATAAATTTTGTTTCCTATCTCAAATAAATAATTATTATTACATGCACATTTCAATACGCGAAGCGGAAGTAAAAATTGTTTACTTAAGAGAAAAATGCTGTACTTTGAAAGAATTTAATGCTCTTATCGCTACTCTTATCTTCTCACGTTATTAATCCTTCTTTTATCTCGCGTTTCATTCTGATTTTTTTTTTATCCTTTCTGTCCGTTCATATAACGAGCTGCTTGCGTTGTGAAAGCCGCGTAACGATCGACCATTCGCGTGACCACGGTAAGGACAGCCATCGTTTCAGGCCTTGGAGTACAACTCCTTCGTGCCGTACGCTAAGTTATTCGGCACGATATTAATTAGTCCTCGTCTTGCTCAAGGAACGTCCGACACCGGCGAATCTCGCACTCGCGCGTGCTCGAAATTCAATCGCTCGCACAGCGGCCGGTAACCGGAGGTGGAATAATAATTATTGCGGCAGTTAACCCCGTTTCTAGGAGTCTTCGATCACAGCAAACGCTCGTCGTCAGGTTCGCCAGTTCACGTAGCAATTCCCTACTTGGCCCTATAATTAATTCCACACCGTGCAACGTCACAATATGCGACACAGCGAAAGTTGGGGGCGGATTTATTTTATCCAACTCGCACAAGGAAGAGAGAGAGAGAGAGAGAGAGAGAGAGAGAGAGAGAGAGAGAGCGCAAGATGGATACACTGCGCTCTACTCGGTTAATACTCGCATGACCGGCCGACGGTGGATTCTAATTGTCCTTTAGCCTCCGGACGCAATTTAACCCGCCTCCGGCTTTGACCCTGTTATTTCGACAAAATTATGCGTTTTGGACGCTGCGCGCACATCCAGTAATTCTCGAGGTAATCATATAGCAACAGAACTTCAACCTAAATGACCAGTAATGTAACTAGTAAGATACAAGCGCGGGATTGATAAAATTTATTAATTTACGTATCATTTATTAGTTTACCAAAAACATATAACTTATATTATAATTAATCACATCTTAAACGGAGGAAATGTGTCTGGGAAAGATATGGTTTCAGATACGAGGGAGAAAATCACGTTAATGTTCTGAATAACCCTCAGTGCACACACAGCTAATTATAACTGTGCAACTGCCTGGATGTTATTCATCTTATATTATCGCGTCTATGTTAGATAGATGATGTTATTGAAAGCAATTTCTTTACAACTGCGCCCCTAATTTCGTCTTCATTTGTATCTGCCTACCAAGTAGTGTTTAGTATAATTACAAGTTATCCATTATAATCTCATCATCTGACATTTGTCTATGTCGTTGGAGGCACGAGATTGCACTATAGCTGGCATATATGGTATAAAGAACTCTATAAAAACATATTATTATACTTATAAATATAGAAGATTATACGAGATTATATGAAATTATATGATATGAATTTTATACGAGAAATGCACATCAAATTGTTTAATGACAATTTATATTGTCAGCTATAATAGAAAGATGGAATAATTTTCACATGGAAAAAAAAGAAATAAAAAGTACGCTTATATTTTTTCTGTATTAATGGGATTGTTAAATTGTTTTTTTTCATAAGCACGGCATCTATATACCTTATTTAGCAAATCTATAATCAGGAACGAGAATTATTATAACAAAATGTAGGTGTGAAATGTAAATTCAATCAATCGCATTCAGTGCACGAACTAGTAATGATGCCAATTTACGTGTATAAACTCACTTTATACGAAGAGCTTATTAAGTCAATATAGAATCCGCTTTGCTCATTACCGGCTTATCAGTTCTGTCGTTATAGTGCGGAAATTATCGACCTGTCTCCATGTACGCTTTCAATCTTAAAATCTGGTCGGTCTAACAATATGGCGTTGAAGTTGATTCCACAAATAACTCGTGCAGAATTTTAATACGAGGCCACGCTATTCCGGCGATATTCTCGTAAAGTGATACTTCAACCTTGATATCAACCTTGGCTCGAGATCATGTTCAGTAACATGCCTTAATTGATCATAAGTACATTTTTTTATTCATGAAACAAGATGGTGAACTCGTTCGTCTGGTTATATCAAGATAACATCACGTTTATAAGGAACTTCTATGCAATCTGAATCAATAAGATATGGCTGGAACGGACGAATCGTTAAAGAGCTGATCCATCTATCCTTTGTTAAAATATATCTCTTCTTCGCTTACCTCTCAATTTATAATTATATTTCTTTTTATGTTTTATTTTCTATTTTATTAATCGAATATCCAAGAAAATATAACTGCTTATATTTTAAGAAATTACATAAAAATTAAATATTTTACTTATATTCCTTTTTATTTTATCTTAGCAGAATTTTTTTAATTTGTGCAGAAAAAATTAGCTTTGACAAATCTAGAATTACATTTTCTCAACAAAAATAATCAGCGATATTTTCTAACTACGATGTTTTTACATGTAAAAAACATATTTATTACTTATTACATTCGACGAATTAACATTATGCTTATGGAAAAGAAAAAAAGGAAAAAGTTTGCTAAGAAATATAACATATTAAATTTTCTCAACATTTTTGCTAAGCACGAATCGATTAAAAATTCATTACAAAATTTTGTTTTAAAATCAATTTCAATTGATCTAGGATATTCATGCATAATTTTGAGTTTTCTTTAATTTGGTTAAATTAAAATTTAATTATTAATTTAGTTAAATCGAATCGATTCAATGATAGAATATTTATATTTAAAAAAATTGTAAAATGCAAAATCATTTAGTAGTAATCTGTCGTCTCAAGTCTGTTATCTCAATGTTCGTAATATACGTCGTAATAATTTCGTATATATTAAACGTAATGATAAATCGTACATGTGCATTAATATCTTAACGTCATGCGAATACATGCACATGGCTAAGTGGTTAAGTGCGGCAAATATATCCCATATTTCGCTGTTGACATGCTCGGCGTATCTGTCTTGCCTTGCTTCGTGAACGCAGGTATGAGTGTGTGTGCCCAAACAAAATGTCAGAATCAGACAGGGCCTCGTTACGCTAAACACGAGGCGCGAATTTCCGCCAAAGTCGTTAAGCCGGGCGATGGGGGAAATGCCCGTGCTCGTTCCGAATGTAGCATGGATGAGGAGAAATATGACGCGTTATACATGCTCGTGCTTCGGCTGTGCCGCTCGTTCGATGATCAATCATTCGTTCGAGCGGAGTGATTCGACCGTTCCCTCGCGCGGCTGATTAGCGCCTATGGATATGTCGCTGCATCGTGTAGGTAATCAACGTAATTGCCTCCGGGTTCGAATATCTTGGGAATAGAAACATCGCTCTTAATAACATTACATATGTATATGTAACGCACCTACCGTGGGTATTGTTGTCTTTTTATTTTCTCGCCTCCTTTCTTCAAATTCCCGTAAAATCCAACTTCGCAGACGTGGAATCCTCCATTCATTGAATCCCAATAAAATGGAGCATGCAAAAGATTCGGGTCGCTTCACTGGTTTATAAGAAAAGTCTGAAGGGCGTAACGCGGCGGCATTGACGAAGCGCGTCGAGAAAACGATTCTTCCGTCTGAAAGTACTTTCTCGAACCAGCAACTTCGTTTGTGGCCGCGCGACACGAGGGATCTACCTTGACAGAAGAACGGAGACAGAGAGAGGCGGATTAAACCGACGTCGTGCCCGTTTTTCTCGTGATCGGAGAACCGACGATAAATGCGTGGCGACGCGAAAGTGTAAATGGCTGCCGCGCACTTTAGTTACGACGTGCAGGCACCCGCTGCTGGTAATCGCGTCCGCTCGACAGCCATTTAAAAGCCCTCGGAATAAAAAAAGGGGGATGAGAACGAACGCCCCCGCGAATGCATTAAATCAGTCTATCGGAGCCGAGGAGCGAGCCTCAAAGGTTCCTTATGCCGCGACTATGGGGTGTTACGGCCCTCTCCAAAGCTCGAAAGCAGAAACGGAGCTAGAAACGCGCGAATGAAGTTTAGTCTTTCAAGAGCGATATACGTATTTCCTGCTTGGAATGTCCCCCGGCATTACTACGTCATCCGCGCGAATCGTCAAAGGATAATTCATTGCATTTCAAATGCGGTACTTTTCAAGTGTGCATGCGACAATAGCTTGGAACTTTAAAATCTCCTACATTAAATAGCACGAGCCAAGACTGACGATAAATAAGAATCCCGGCTTGATCATCACGCAAAAACAACGCAACACTTGACATTGCTTTCCATGTTGCGTAACATTATTCCATACTTCCCGATGGCATATCGATAACGATCCTAATGCGGAAAATCCTCTTACGACCCGATGCATTCAGCTTTCAAAAGCCGCTGGGATCAATCCGCAAACCATCAATCACATTCGGTTTCCCGTCGCGTTCCGAGACGACGATGCTTCTCTGGTCGATTGTCGGGATTGATCCTTGCGATATATATATAGCGGGCACCTGCCACTACAAACGAGCCGCATGCTTCAATCACTGCGTCTCTCTCTCTTTCTTTTTTCCCTCTCCCTCCCTCCCTCTCTCTCTCTCTCTCTCCCCCTCTCTCCCCCTTCCTCTGATGGTATCTTCTGTATGAAAATTTTGCCGGCGTTGCTCTTTTCAAGCTGCTGCACAAAAAAAAAATAGAAAGAAAGAAAGTCGTGCTTTTTGTAAATGATGAGGAGTGTTCTGATCGTTAGTCGCGAACCACTTGTCTCCCTAGTGTCGCGTCACGAACGCGCTGTGTTCCTGATATGACGTTTCTCTAAGCGAGGCTCAAGCTCTGCTTTTTTTTGTCGCATTGTTGTCCAGCATTTTCTTTTCTATGCTATATAACGCGTACGTATTCTCTTCGCGGTCAGAACAACATATAACCACGAGTTACGAGTGCCACGCCACAAAGTTTTAATAAGAATCTTGAAACGACCACCGGCTGCAAGGAAACACGTTTACGCGCGAAGGCGAGAACGTTAAGGATTCAGAAACATTTTTTTTCTTGCGTCTATCTATATTATTGGAGGACTAAAGTCGCTTATTACTACATATGTACGTATAAGAGGTGTATATTACTTTCTGGAAACTGAAAACAGACTATAACTCTTATTTAAATGAAAATAAAAAACTTTGCAAGAAAATTTTGTATTGAAGAAAGTTTTCAGAAAGTACTACCCTCCTACGATCCTATGATATGCTTAAATGTAAATTTTTATCATAAATCGATATTTCTTATTCTAAGTAAATATAATTAAAGATTGTATGGTTTCCAGAGATATTGATTGATTTCTGAAAAACGGATAAAAAATATCTATCAAGTAATTCTATTATCTACTTCCCGCGGGAGAATTACGAGAAACCTTTATTGGAATTAAACGTTAACCCAATTTTCGTGTGGACCGTGAATACGTTACGAGTATATCGGAACGGAATATTGCTTCTGCACCGGAAGCCAGTTTCCTCCCCAAAGTCTCGCTACTTTGGCCGCCAGCCGATTTCTCGAACATCTCTCATGCAAATGCCCTACACCCTACCGCGCTGTTCCCAGCCCAAGTGGCGGTATATAAAAGGAGATATCGCGTTCCTACGACTAATTAGAAATGTGAATCTCCTAGCTCGGTTATCTCTTGCGCACGTTAATTCCTTTAATGATTGCGGCCAGGCACGAATCGCGTTTTTCCTGCCCGGAATGTGGATATCGTGACAAAAGTCGTGGAACTCGGATAGCGGCGCAATTACATCGCGACGGGGGATTTAACTTTTTAAACTATAACCATTATTATGTAACATTTGACGTCAAAAGTGGTGGTATTTTTTATAGTAGCTACTTAGGTGAAACGTGCGTCGAATTAATTAAAGAGGCTTGTGCAATTTTAGAGAGACAATATATTCAGAATATCTCTACAATTTATTGAATTATATTACGAGATCTCACGACTGATTTATAACAAAATTTTATTTACACATAATATTAATATATTCCTGCATATTAATTATCTAGTTAATGCCTGTGCCTGTGCCGACTAATATAAAAAGCAATAATCACTGGTATAGCACACGCGATAATTAGCAAAGACTCGTTGTTACTTGCTTATCAACTGTACAGTCATCATCTTAATTAACGGAGCTCATTAAGTTACGGCAAAAAATGTCGGCTAATTTAAAATACACATACACATAGTAAGATATATCACGTGACACGACAAATAGATAATAACATTTATTTATCTACGGATGCCGCACGTTGCTAAAACGTTCGATTGATATTATATCTTATCTCAATTATATCTTAAATCTTTTACCAACAATTAAATAAATAGATATAATGAAAGATAAAGACTAGCAGTTGTTACTCGAAATCTCGTTAACTTTTAGAACTCTATTATGATTCAAGACAAGATAAAAAAAACGTTTCATATTCATATCTTACAATTAATATTCATGTTTACCTAGCCCTATCTACATAGCCATAGTCTTTATTAACGTAAGTCTTCCGTTAACATAATATTAACATTGCGATCGTTTAAAAATCGCTTTAAATGCACGAGACTATCACGTTGAATGTTCACCGAAATGAGGCGCGTTACACATCTGCGTGAGTGCGTAACGCGATTCGCCTGCGGCGCAAATTTCACGCACGACGCTTCTTCTTTTTATCCCGGAGAGCAACGACTACCGGAACAATTATTCAAACTATTGCATTATCAAAGGCGACTACCCGCGTATTTTCCATTTTTCGAATTACGCTTTAAACGGCGCGGTACGGCGCGGCGCAATAAATGCACCGAGAACAGTCTCATTCCGGCATGAATGCTAAAAGGGCATAAGGATAAAGGGAAGATCATAGAGAGTAAGGGGCAGAGACGGTGGTGGGACCAAAGTGAATGAATTTATTCATACGAGACATTGTAACACCGCTCTGTGGGCGGAATCCAATTTCGTTAGTCGTCCCCGTAGACAGAACGGAACGGCTAATGTCCGTCACGAAGAGCATTTGCCGCGTTTTAAACGTTTTAAGCGGGATAGTTACGGCATTTAGCGACGACTCCAAGTTTTTCGCCAGTTCCTTTTCGCGCGCATCTCACAAACTCCCGACGGCGCTTCTTTCAACGTCAATTCCGTCTCTTTTTCTCCGTCGTCCAAGGGGGCTAAGTCGAGTTTGATAGCGACAGCGCGTTCCTTCGCGGTAGTTTACCACGAATCTCAAGCTGCAAACGACATCCTCTCTCCCGGCGAAATTTGTTTGGAAACTTTATTCATTCGTAGCAAACGGTCACTCTTCGCTCTTCCCTCCATCTCGCGTACCTAGCGGTCGTCTTCCAATGAATGATTTCGACGTAACTCCGTCTCCAGGAGCCAGTCTTTAGTTTGCGAATTACCGGCCAGGTGAGCTTCCAAACTTTGAGAAACTGGACGAACTGATGCTCTCTCCCCGGAAACTTGTTCATTGCACGTAGTCACTCGTATTTTAAGCTCCTTTTCTCCCTCCGGATAAATAACTTGCCAACAATCCCGAACGATTTTAATCCAAGCTATTAGCGACCATTAAACGTAATTTAATAATTGTGTCTCCAAAGGGGTTACGAAACGAGCGTATGCGAAACGTTGAGTGCTTCTAATGCGCCATTAAAGAGTTCTTACCGGCGACAATCCTGTTGTATTACCGTGAGACGCGTAACATTTACCACCGATATTCGAGGTATGTTTGCGAAAATCCAATTGTCTACATATACATATCCCGAACTGTCGAGAACCCTTAATACATTGCTTAACCCATTTCTCACATCGTTCGCTAATCGATAAAGTTAAAGAAGATAAGCCAAACAGCCGCAGAAATCCATAACGGGCTCCGGAGACAGAGCGTATATTGCGTTTCCTATTCTCCGTATTTCGCGTATGATTTGACCTAACTATTTCCTCGCGAACAACACAATCTGAAGTTTAATCGACAGGATACAATCCCTATCTGAAACATTACCATCTAATCTAGATTTATTACACGAGATATTCGCATGTCACATAAAAACATAGTAAATTAGATGTATCCATATTAATTATGTATCTTAAAACAACATCTTAATATTCAATCACTAAATGCAAAACTCACGTAAAATAATACGTATTAAGAAAAAAATTTTTTTGCATTTGTATTTCAATGAAATAAGTATCTTGAGACGTTGAAAACAAGAAAGCAATTCCTGAAGAACTTGTTGAGCAATAAGTGACTTTTGAAATGTTCACCTTGACTTTATCTCTTATTTTTCAATGAAAGTTTTCTCCTTCGGATTATTTTCGTTCGAGAAAAGTATTAGATATACTCTTGTTTTCCCGTTTCGCTCTACCCTCCACGTGCTAGATCCGCCACTAAAGCTGCGAGAGAATTTCTGATCCGCGTAAAAGAGCCGCAGTGGCGCTCAAGCCGCGACCAGGATTTGCGTCGGCGATAATAAACTTGGTAGATATCCCCGCTGCGGCGGTAGACCGCTGTCAACGCGTGACAGTTTAAAGCGACATGAGCTAGTCCCTACAGCCGAAATCATACCACCGCCTGCTGTTACCTCCGGCATCGGCGTAGGCGCCAACCAACCAACCAGCCAACCAGCAAACTTTATAGTCAGCGGAAGCCGGTGGCCCTAGTACCCATTAGTTCCTTGAGCCCCGGATACACCGCTTAATCCAATTTGCCAACTCTCGAGCCAAGGCGTAACATACCCACCGAGCGTGACATTTATGCAGCCAGCGGAAAAGCTACACGCGCGAAATTATTGCGCAAATAGGACGAGGAAGTCGGCAAATCCTGGACGTTATGTGCCTTTGACTCCTCTCCGCGAGGAGGAGAGGAAAGTGAGTCTCACCGGTGGCGTTTAATTATCGACTTTGAGACTTTCGTTCGCACGCAATTACGGAATGCAGCGTATCAAGTTGAAGAGAAGTAGAAGGAGTGAGTGGAAGCGCACTCATTGTGAATAAAAAGAACGCTTGCGCAGAATACTGTTTTTCATTTCGAAACACACCCTGCTAAAATAGGTAAACGCGGCAATCTCCTTCCACGGTTCATTGTAGGACTCTTCAAAAGACTTCTGAAAGGGTTTTCATTTTTGTGAATGTCGGGCACGAGCTTCTGGCAATGAGTCCACGAATTGCAGCGCGCGAGTTCGCAAGTCGGTGCATAATGCAGGTGGAGAGTAGTGAAGTTTACGTAATACAGGACAATAGCGAGCCAGCTGCGCGGGCTTATTTCATTATGATTATAGAGGCCTTCAGCCGACCTAGCTTACACTAGATTGTGGATCACCATAGAAAGTGCGTAGGCAAATATATTTAAATTAGGCAAAGAGAATCGTGAAAAAGAGTCAAGAGAAAAGCAGGTAAATTCCACTGCGCAATAATTTTTTTATTCTAAAAGTTTAGGACGCTCGTACGGAATGCAAGAGATCCGGGTTTGACTCCCGGCTGAGGTAATATTTTTCGCAATAAGAATTATTGATAGATTTTAATATGTTATTCAATATTATTAAGATCGTTTCGAAGATACGAATAAGCATTAAAAATTTGTTAAATTGCTAGCCAATTTAACTCGTAATATTACTACAATAGTTTAATAGAATTAGCGTTTTCAAGACCGAAAAATCATTTTGGCACGCGTTTCTGGGAACTACATAGTACATAAATTCACACAAGAATTATACAAACATTTAAGATCCAGCTAAACCATTTAAAGTTTTCTATTAGTTTGTGTTATTACACATATATACAGTCCTATAATATGTTATATAATTTTTTTAAAGTACAACTGTTTTAAGTGAAATAAATAATATTAATAAAATATTATATCGCGCAACATATAATTATCCACAAACATAATTATTGTGATAATTGAATTAATTATAAATAAAATATAAAAAAACATAAAAAAGTATTTAAAAGCAATGCATCACAATTATTAATTTAATTATGTAACTTGTGAGCAAATTGTATGTACATGAAAAAGATTTAATTAAGTTAATTAAAAAACTCATAAATTATATTTTAACTCATATTTTTTTTGTAGTATTATAATTTAAAATTAGAGAAAAATCTTTTCTTATTACTTTCTTCATTAATTGCGATTAATAAAAACATAATACATGTAAAAAAATATTTTAAATTAATTAAGAGTGTAAGACATTAAATGCGTAAACCAAAGAAATAAATTGTAAATTTCATGACATAAGACGTCTAAATAAATATAAAGATTCTCGACTTATCATAATAATTAAAAATTTTTAAGTAAATAATCATAATATTAGTATTATGTAGTATTATTGTAGTATTATATAATACTTCAACTATGATTCTATCAATTAAAATATTTAAACATGTTCACGTAAATAGTTTTCGGGCATTGTTTAAATTAAGGGCAACAATAAAATGGTAAAACTAATTATTCGTTTTGGAAGAATATTCGGCCTCAAAAGGAAACAACGGAGTCTGTAGTCGCGTTTACGCTAGAGCGTTTACGAAACTGGTTCTTAGACCATCTCCGAAAAACAGACAGCGATCTAAATGGAATTATACTCTACTCTATACAATCGAATGAGATGAAAGAGAGGAAGAGACTAAACACATCGAGTAGAAACGTCACTCTCGCGGAAGATGGACGTGTAAATACCTCTGTGTCGTTAATGCTGAGATCTAGACCAGTTCGTCGCACCAGGCTCTTTCATTCGTGCCTCGCGCAAAGAAATATATTAGCACCGAGGATTCCAAATAGCAGTAACCCTGCTAGGATAAATAGCCCATGAGAAAAGAGATTAATAGAGCGACTTGAAAAAATTCTTTCGAATTCTTTCGTGTATATCTTTTAACGTTATTAAACTTACGAGCTCGACAAAACGCTCATATATAATATCACCCTTTCGTTTACCAAAGGGTTACATGAAATGTTCATCGAGAATTCTAAAACATATTTTGACATCGATAATCACAAGACATTAAGAGAAATATATATAATATTATTATACCGTTTGCATAAATTAAAATGAAAAGCTATGACCAAATTACAGAGTAATCGAGATGGGCGTATATAAATCGACTAAAAGGGAAAGCCACATTGAATAAAGAGTAAGAAGTATCTTGTAAAATAACTAAGTTTATAAATATCTAAAATTAATAGAAAATATATGAGGAACATAAATATATAGGAAATATACGAATATTAAATGTAATATCGTTAGTTGATCAGTAAGATCCGTTTTACGAGTTTGCTTATTGGTTGAATGTGTATCATTATTTTTTACCGATCGAAAACCGGTAGGATTGACTGATAATCATACAAAGTTGTTTAAAAAATACAGACAGATTTTTCACAGAAATATATTGATGCAAAAATAAAGTGAAGTGAACGCGAAACCGGATAAGAGCGTTCGTGAAGATAAATAAGCTCTCTTATTTTATCCAGACGGCAAATTAAACATTGGAAGAGTTATCGCGAATTTAAGTGTATAATAGCGCGTTTCATTATGACGCAGATAATTGGAGAGAATGGAATCTTGCCTGCGTAAATACGCGTAGACTATTTAATTGAATATATACGTTTAGATAAATGAGTGAGTTTTCTTTATGACAAAGCGGATATCTCCAGCGTCTAACAAATTTAATAATCGCTATGTA
>NW_017259254.1:3234532-3237017 GCF_001594045.1 Atta colombica | reverse complement strand
ATATATATATATATATATATATATATGATAACATAAAGATAAAAGTATATGAAAAGAAGATAAAAATATGAATTGTAGACTTTACATACATTGAACGAAGTACACAGGCATAATAACGAACAATAATTAATTAAATCAATTGAACCAAGATGTAATCGCAATGCTTGTTGAGATCGCATAAAGAAAGGTAGTCTTAATAAGAAACAATAGATGGTCACGTACAATAACAACGATCTTAATCAACTTTTATTATTCATGAATTATCATTTAAGAGAACTTTGAAAAAGAAGTTTGAGTATTGATGAAATATATTATAAGTAATATATAACATTAATCCCGCTGGTTTGTTTAAATTTATTATATGATCATATCGTTTGAATCAATATAATTAAAAAAAACCGAAAAATACAAAATAAAACAGTGTCTTTTAGAAAAAAGATCTTACATTAACTAATAAAGTTATTAAATAGAAAAAAGTTTATAATGAAATATCAGAAAAAAATTAATTATATTTTAGATCAAATAGAACCGAATAAACTATTAATAATACTACTTAATGTTAGTTAATTATATTCTGTTAATTATACTCTGTATATTAATTATACTCTGTATATCTCCTGCCAGAATGGATATATGACGTATTGTAATTGTTATCACAAAGAGTATCACAAAGAATAAAAAAAATATTTTTGCGGAATGCTCCAGACTTGCTTTTATCTTTAAATAATTTGTCTGCTAAAAGGCTTGGCGAATTCCTAACGCAAAGCCGAAGACCACACTCAGGTCGGAGTAAAAAAAAAATGTACACAAAGCAATTCGAATAGGAACAGAGACACGCATAAAAAACCGACACGCTTTATAAATATTCGGACCTTTTTAACGTCTCGTTTAATTCCAGCACTGTGTAGAGCATTGCAGACAGAATGCAATGAAACGCCTTTATTTTTTCTTTATTTTTCATAATTATTTTGATATCAACTATGTAATCGTGTTATTTAATTTATTGCGCACATGTGGCATAATGCGAGCTTAATAGACATGCATCAATTTAAATATTAATGATACCATTCTATCTAAAAAACAAAAGCTCGATTCTAAATTAAAACGTTCATACATATTTTCATGATATAAGTATATTTATGAGTATGATTCTCGGATAAATTTTCTTTCGAATTTTCTCGGATAAATTTTCGCACGAGCCAGATATGTTTTTAAAAACCTGTCGAATATTGGACGCGCAAATGTGATGCACTTACATTGACAAATCTCACTACATCGTATGGCATTATTGTCACTACCGTATTCGCGCAATGCGATATATTCGTATCGACTCAGTAAATATTTGTAAAGTCAATGCAGCCGTCTTAAATAAGTAAAAACCCGTTTACACAACGGAAAAATATCATTGCTGTAATAACATCCCTCTTTTCTCTTTTTCTCTTTTTCCAAAAGAAGAAACCTGAAAAGATTACCGGTCATTTTTAACGCCAGCGCGATATAGCCATGGAACGTATACGGTACTAAACAGTAACTGTGAGGTCGTCATGATTTTTCTGTTATTTATTATGTTATTTTATACGTGCACGCTGGATTTGTGTTGTCCACGGAGTGCTGGCGTGCTCTTGTTTCTTTTACTAATTTTGTATCGGACATTGCAGCCATTCTGTTTTCCGTATTGTTTCGTATTCAACCTACATGTGGTTCTTGTGTGATATTTTGTATCCGAAACCTACATATAGTTTTTGCGTTGCAAAATCATTAATATATAAGTTTAAGTGCATAAAGTATAAAGTGTATTATACTTTAGCTATGCGTAATTGTTATCTCATTGTAATGTCAATTACCGATTCGATTTCATTCTAGTAAACTTTACAGCAGAGCACTGCCTCACCAATGTGTATTCACGTTTTGTATGTATCTCTGCAATTCTGTTGGTACACAATAAATTGAACATAAATAAAAGAGTAGAATGCCATTTTCAGACAAAACGGGTCCTAATAATATTCTAGTGCTCAATAATATTCATATGTGAATATACAACTACAATTGTCAATTCCATAAATTGTTTGTTTCTATAGACTGCTGTTGATTTGATTTGTCAGCTTTGAAACAATTATGAAATACAATAAATTAAATTAATTAAATTATTAAATTAGTAATTCACATGTTTTGTGCGTATCTTCGTGTAATTCTACTGGAACACAATAAACTAAATACAAATAAAAGATAAAAATGTCGATCAAAGCAGGTCTTGGGGCTTAATAATAGTTATACCTATATGAATATAATATGAATACAATTGTTAGTTCTATAGACTGTAAATTCGGACTTGAAAACACAATTTTAAAGCACAATAAGTTAATAATTTGATGACTCCATCTTTTCAACTTTTTTCTATTAAACATATACTATTAAATAGAAAAGGATTGGTAACTCAATATTCCTTAAGTTAAATAACATTTTGTAAGTCTTAACTTTGATGTGT
>NW_017259254.1:3224683-3234432 GCF_001594045.1 Atta colombica | reverse complement strand
AGTCAAATTTAATATATTTTCTTAAATTAAGTTAAATTATTTAACTCCTTTAATCAAATTAATGGCATAGAAGAAGTGACGATCTGTAAGAATGATAAGAAACTCAAACTAGATATAATTTGACATGAATTTAACAGTGTAGTTAAAGTCTTCACGATTTTCATGACAATCATTCTTCACAAGACCGACGCTAAAGCTCAAAATAAAAATAACGCGGTCAAAGATTATAAGATAATAAGATTACAAGATAAAAAGTAGTAATCTCGCCGTCTCGGCACGCCGTGTCGGTTCGGTTTCTACTCGTAAATCTTGCCCGAGCACTTCGTTGCGGCGCGACGCGCCGACCATGCGACGGGCATTGCGGGCCGCGAAGCATTTAAAACGGAGCAATTAGCCGATGAGTGCCGGAGGGTGCCGGTTACTTTATAATCATTAACGTCAAATATTCTCAGCTGAGTCAGGGGTGCGCAGCGTCAGCTGAAGCGACAAGAAACGCCAGCCAGGGTAACGTATGCGAGATTAACGCGCAGAAAGTTTCGACCTTGCAACCCACTCTCGCGCCCCGTAGATACCCTTTCTTAATATATCGTTCGTCCGCAGCTTCGGGAAACGGTCCATATACACATCGTGCGAGAGGCGCATCGTGCCGCGACGCTGATGGATTTATCGCGGAAAAAATACAAGAACAGCCGCGACGCGACCGTGTTCTCATGTGCCGCGCGTCGTAGAATTGCGTTGCTTTTATTGTTATTCCTCGGCAGCAGGCAGCAGCCAGCAAAACTCGAAGAGTGAAAGCTTTATTTGGAAATATATTCGGGAGGTTGCCAAGAGAGTGGAAGTCATAAAAATCGCGGAAATTCCGTTTTTCAAATGTCACTTCACTTGCAGCGACAGCAAATACTTTAATGGGTCGACACACCAATCTTCGATACCTTGAATGCGGCTCCTCCACGGAGAGTGTTAATGGATATTTGTGGCGGACACGTGCTGAGTATATATTGTATGTTAGGTAAATATCAAACTTTATTGTAATGGCGGTATTAATATTACAAAGTTATTTATTGTAACTGCAAGTTAATATCATTAGTTTGTATCATATTGTAATCATATTTAAAGCGTAATTTTTTTTTTCTTAAATTACTCGAAATAAAAAATAATATCAAGATATTAATTCATAAAAAAATTCTCGTTTATGATAACATAAAAATAAATTTTATAATCGTTCTTTAAAGCTCATTTTAAATGATTTATAATTCGCGATCAAATTCAAAATAAAATTCTGCTTATAACTTTTGTCACATGTTCTAAGTGTAAATATATAATATCCTGATACATATTTTGTATGCGTGACTACTATTTCTTCAAATGTTTTCTGTTACGCGACAAAATTATACATAGGAAAAATTAGTAACGGAAATGTTATAGTTTCTTTATGACTTTCGAAATAATAAAATAATGAGAATTAAAGCAAATGTATAACGCAGTTGTTGTATTGATTAAGTAATACTATTATTCAGTGCAATATTTAATCAAATATATTTCTATACGAATTCTTTCGACTCTTTTTTGATAAGAGATTGGTCGATATCAATTTTATCGTGCTTCAATTAACATGTATTTTCTTTTATTCTGACAAATGATTTATATCTATTACAATGTTTGTTTGCACGAATTCATAGATGAGATTCTTATAATTTATAATTTACTTGTTTTTATAATCATATCTCTCATCAACTAATGAAAAAATTGTATTAAATATTCATGCATCTTACTTGGGATCATCCAATCTTATAGTGGCTGCCTTTGATGCATGAGGGATGTTCTTTATTTCTGAAGAATTATTGTAATGCTGATGATGACTCAAAAAAAAAGAGTCGAAACGTTCGTATAGAAATATATTCAATTAAATATTGCACTGACTAACAGTATTATTTAACCATGCTATAACAACTGCATTATACTCTCATTTGCTTTAATTCTCACTATTTTATTATAAGATTCTACTCTGAATTTTAGATCATGAATTATAGATCACCTAAAGTAGGCACTCGAAACTATTCCGTTTTACATTGACAATCTGTTAACATTTCGGGACAGTTTTTACTCAAATATATTTAAATTGACGGAATTGTCGAAACGAAACAACTATATTTATAAGTCACTACCGATCATCGACTCGCATGCATGATTTTATTCAAGAGTAGATACATACAAGCGTTATTCATGCGTTATGAATCTTTCGTCTGTGTATCGTCTGTCCCAACGTTTACTTCGAATTGTATAACCAATATCTTCAGAATGGTATCGGAGGAAGCAAAATGTGCAGTGAAACGCGCTCGATAGCAATATAAATAGAAGTAATCTTCAACTGGGCGATGATGAGAGACGAGAGTCAGAGACGAGACCGCTGCTGCGCGCGGCACTACCATTGGCCGAGAATTTAAAGGAGCTCTCTGTGCGTTAGATAAATGGTTTAATAACCCGAAAACGATAACTACCGCGCAAATGTCTCCCATAATTCGTGCCCCTGGAACGTAGTAGCACAACGACCGGCCCGAAGCTGTAATGCCACGTTTATGTGCTCCGCTGTGACTGCACAAGTGCACATATATGCATTTCCCTCGTCCCGCGCGGACACGTCCGCTAGCACCACCGTTTGTATTGCCGCGTTACAATGATTGCAGCGGCAGCAATTATGCGGCAAGCACGGGAAATGGTCGCTCCCCTACGATTATTAACGTCGAATTCTCTTAGCGCGGTCCATAAGTTTTCACAGCAACATCCCGCAGCATCCCGCAGAATCCCGCAGCATCCCGCCCGGATGCTTGCTCGTCGTAGGCGTAGCAGCGAAACCGCGAGAAACAACAACCGACTCTCAAGTTACTAACAACAAGCCCGTAAGTTCTCGACCCCGCGAGCGCATTTACTTTAAGGATTCTCCAACCTTCCGTTAGTTCCGAGTGCGCGCCATTTAGGTTTACGCTGTGTACACGCGTGAATATTGTCTTTAAATAAGTGTACTTTACCGCTATAACGATGTCTGTGCTAGAAGCGCAGTTAAAAATAATATGATTTGCTTTATATGTCGTTTTTATCAAAGTGAAATAGGATAAAGGGAAAGGTACATTTGTTATGTACTGAAATGCGGAGTGTTTTAAGAGCTTTCGCGAGAGAAATGCATAAAGTAATAAAAATGGAGATTAGGGCACCAAGGTAAATGGCATATAAAAGCTAATGTTGATGAAAGTTTTAAAAGGGAAATATCCAACATAGCAATGCGGTAGCTGCTTCGAACATTTCGATTCTTAATTTATGACTTTACATTATCCTTAACTTAATATAATAATAATAAAATTATAATCATTTTTATAATACAGTTTCACGTGCATAGAATTATGTTGCATTATTATAATATTTATTACAACCTCATAAAAGGGAACGCATAAAATTTTATGTTATGACAACGTATTCCATTTAACAACTGGTATTCCATTTAACGGTCTGTGTAATTTATTACCTCTCCGCACAAAGAACGACGTGCTGCAACGGAGATAGTAGCATTATAACCGGGATGTTTTCGTACCATACGTTTGCGGCGCATAACAAATATCCCGTTGCGATCTAGCGAATAACCTCCTACGCTTTGGATCAGTTAACACACGACATATCACAACGCTCAGATTTACGAAGTCCTACGAGGAGACATCGCGCAGAAAGAAATATCGCAGCGATGGTCTTCTCGCGCCTTATTATACGTCACACAACTATGGGGTATATATGTACACGTAAACAGGAGAGTCATGACTACATCCATTTGTGTCTATCGCGCTTAACGTGTCGTTTAATCTGCAAGGCGCTTACGTATCTCATTCTCCTGCGCGACGGACGCACGAAGTTTGCACGAAGTGACAAAACCTGTTTTCGAGCCGCCGCCATCGAGAAGAGAACGCGGATGTAAAAGAGCAGGGGGGTAGCTGTGCGCGCGGTCGAGAAACCAGAAAAAAGATCGCATATATATGAGGGGGAGGGAAAGAAAGGGAAGGCGATCATGAAAAGGCCGGTTGGTACGATCAAGGCATTATATTTCACGAATATTCGTCTCACGAAACGTGCGTTGCTCCGAATTAAAATCGCGGATATAAGTAATAAGCATATAATACATTTTAAATTCAAACATATTCTAAAATCAATTCAGTAAATTCTCACGCTTTTACACAATCGCGTCAAAATATTTTTTTTCTTTAATTTTTTGCTTAACTAATGACGCATAAGAATTTAAAACGTTTTGAGTAATTCCGGAAATTTATGAGAAAAATATGAAGGAGATCATAACGAATTGCTAACGTGTCAAATGTGTTGAAATTCATAATGTAATATCGAAAACCGATAATAATGGGACAATTTGTGCCATCACGTTGATCCGGCTTGGATTAAAATATGCTGACGTCCGAAACGTGCGAGACGGAGCGAGGACGACGTATGCACAGCCGCGCCTGCTGGGAAAACGTCTCTCATTACCGAGAGTGCTCGCCGATGAAAGAGACTGAAATAATTATCGCGCTCTCGCGCGTTTTCGAGCTTACCTACTCGAGAAAGCCCGCGGCGCAGCGGCTAACCGCCCTTTGCAAAACGACTGTTAGCACAAGCCTAATCATTGAAAGTCGATCCGAAGTTGATCCGCGCGAAGGGATTTCCGATTTCCAAACCGCGGGATGATATAATACGCGAAAATTACTCTACAGATAGGCAAGATTCGCCGACCAGACCTGATCAAATATTTGCTTATGTGCGAAAGTCATATCGAATATCAGAGATTGGTGTGGAGTGATTAAAAGTGGTTCGAAAAAAAAAGAAAAAACTTCCACGGTGAGTGCATGCGCGAATCGTAAATTCGGGAAAATTGTACGAGATGATGGGGTGAGAGAAAAATGGGTGAGTCACGAAAAAAGATAGGACTAATACGATGCCAATATCATATTCGTCGAATAAGCACACTTTGATAAGTCGTAAGCAAAATTGACAAGATAAAATTGAAAAGATAAATCCCAACAAAGAGTAAAATTAAAGATATTAATGAGAAACATTTGTTGATGCGTTTATGTATTAATAAAAGAATATTGAAAACAGTGCCAAACGTTAATTATATTTTTATTATATTTTTATATGACAATGTTGTATGTAAAGCAATAAAATAAAGACGACAGAAATAATTTATATTAAGATATATGTAATTATTAAATATAATGAATATCTTATTATAAGTATTTCATTCAATAAATGACATCGTTTATTTATTATTTGCTCTAATTATTGAGAAATAGCTCTTGAATTTCTTTTCCCAAGGATCTCTTTCTCAAATTTCACTTCTCCGGAAGATATTTATCTTCTCCCAAATTTGTCGCCATGCCTCTTTCAAAAAGGGCGCATAAAAATCAATATAATATATAATTAAATGTATAATTAAATTTAATTTCAATATATAACACTTAATGAATGAGGAACAGCGAAAATGTTGAGAGGATTATAAATCAAATATATTTTTATTTTTTTAATCAATTATATTTATATTAGATTATCGGCAATAATGCATTCTGTACAAGTCAGAAGTAAGCGAGAGAACCATTTCTTTTTGTGCATTTCCTATAGTTAACGAATTCAGTAGGACAAAAGAATTCGATCCACTCGTTGATATCTTCGTGCTGATACCGTCACTTGATTACAACGTAAATACGCCATTGACGAATACATTCATATATTCACGGCAAGAGTGCTGACGTCGTAAATATTACGGATTCATGTCGTCGTCGTCGTCGTCGTCGTTGCAAGAACTCCCGGACGTCTGGGTGATCCCCTGAGGATTTTCCTATGGCGATTTTTCACTCGACTCGAGAAAGGACGTCTTCCGAGGCCGGGAGAATGGAGCCCTGGCGTCACCTGCACGTTGACGAAAACAGATTTTTCAAATCCGTCGCTTTGGCGCCTCCTTCTCACTCCCCCCCCCCTCCTCCTGCCAGCGGGAGAATTGTAAGAATTTCCGTTCGACCCCGACTTCGTCTCGCGCGACGGATGAATTTCGCGAATTGAATTTCCTGATGCTGACAGTAGGACATGCAAAAAGTGCTTGGGGCGCTCTCGCTCGATGTCTACATCGGTTCTCGCGATTCGACATTTTCACGATGCATCGCGTATATTGACTCCAACATTACCGTGGGATATTGGGGGGGGCAACGGGAGAGAAAACCGTATTGTGCCTATACATATTAGCAATGTCAAAAATTTTGTAATATTTATAAAAACAAAAATATAATCTCAAATATTTTTTTATCATGTGTATGATTTTATTATGTGTATGATTTTTTTGTCAGATAAAAAAATACAGATAAATATTTGATAATTTTTATCCCGTTATTAGAACATAACAATGATGTTTCATAAAGTATTTACAAGTGAAAGCTTATCTGATACCAACAGACACTGTGCTACAAATGTACAATAATACGCGCGTTGAAATTTATAATAATAAATATTAACTTGGTATAATTCTAAATAAGTAAGCGTTAAACCTCTCGGCAATTTAATCTGAATAATTTCTCTAAAGAAATAAATAACATTATAATCCCGAAAGTAACTGAAGAATGAGCTTCTTATCTCCTATTTATATGAAACTTAATCTACCAAGTTATAAGGCTCAACACTTTCTACGCTTTAACAATTTCATAATTAAATTCAGCAAATTTAAATCAAATTCTAAGCAAATTATTTATTTCATCAAAGAGCGCAATTTGTCGAATTTAATTTAATGTCGTAAAATTAGCTAATTGTCTTCTTCTTCTTCTGAAACACAGAAAAATATCATTCTAGAGAGGAAAAGTGGTTATTCAATTTATTTTCTACCTTTTAAGTAACGATTCTTTAACAAAAAATATTTTCTTGATGATCATCTCAAAATATACTTATTACATATTTTAGAAATTTTATTATTACTTAAAATAAATGAAAATCGAAGAATTAATTTTCTTTTAAAAAAATGTTAGAAAATTGATCGAACAAAAAATTTTATATAATACGCAAATCGAATTTGTTTTAATTTAATAATCTTGATTGAAGTATTAAACTTACTAAAATTCAGAATAAATTTTGAACAAATTTGATGCTTTATGAATTATTGAATTATTGAAATATTTAAAATAAGTGATTATTACTTGCCTACAGTAAACATTTTAATACAGTAAGTGTGCTATCAAATTATTGTCTTGAGATCGTCTTTTACCCAAAAATAGTAAAGAGAGTAAGAGAAAATAATACAGAGAAAACGTATCGTTTCGAAAGGGTACAATGTACACATATTTTTACGTATTTTTAGCGTTATGAATTCTTCCGGATTGAAACGATGGTTCTTTTCTGTGCACTAATTTTAGATCTGGAGACAGAGAAATACGGCGCGTTAATTTCGTTGCCATGATGCCGCGATCGTGTTGCCTTGCCGAGCAGCGCGTTTCTCCTTCGAAAGTTATTTCGCGCTCGCGTCGTATCGGAGAAAATACAGAGGCGTCATCACGCGCGACATTTCTCATTTCGCTAGGCGCGAACCTTCGCGACACTCTCAGCGAGAAGAAGAGAGAACGAGAGAGAGAGGAAAAGCGAGAACGTGACCGTAATCAACAAAAAATCTCGGCCGACTAGATGCACAAAAAACTCACGCTCCGAAATTTCTGCGCCGCGTTGCGCCGCGTCGCATCGTAAGAACATATTTCTTCGCGAGACAGCGGGATGCTGCAGAGTCGATAAACAGCCACCGGTTTTTCTTGATTCGCTCACCCTTTTTTAATTGTACAGGATGCTCGGAGTAAAACTCGATTAAGTTCACAATTTATATAAAATATACTACATTGAGAAAAATGAGTCGAATTAATTGCAATTATGATTGAAAATGAAACGAATTAAAATGTTTTATTAAATCTATTAAATCCTAGTTGAGATAATCAGAATTCTGACTGATACAATTATAATCTTTTTGGTTCGTTGATTTTTAACCAAAGATTTTTCTCAGTGTAGAAATATAAAATAAAAAAGAAATGGAATTTATAAAAAATGACGACCTTAATCTTGCATCATAAATCTATGCACCTTGATACTTCCAATAATAATAACTAACGGTAGAAAAAGATCGCACATATGCTCCCGCCTTATTTTGCGTGCATGAAAAATGACGCTACTAAAAAGTGTCACAAAGGTTAAATATATCGGATGCAGATTTTGATGCAGATGGTTAAAGTGCCGATGCTGGTAGTTCATAGGTATACGGTCGCAGACTCTGTTTCCTCTTTTCTTTCCCTACCGTTCGCATGATGCAGTCCGAAAAAGTTTTCGATCGCACCATCTCGCATTGCGTCGCATCCCCTCGCTTTCCCCGCGTCGTCGTACTCGTCTCGCGTCGCATGCAGATAGATGCACCGGGTTCGGCGAGAAAGCCGGCTATATATCCATTCAATCCCAGCTCTTTTTCCGAACTGCCGCCACGCCGGAGAGACAAATCGCGCGCCAGTCGCAGATATTGCGCATATCTAAGCGGCCCGCATTTAGAACGTAAAGCGTATCTCCGTCGTCGGCATATCCCCAAAGGGAGAAGGGAGAAGGGAGGGTGGGAATAGACGTTTATCTATTATATTCGGACCGAGCAGGAAGGGCCCCCTCGACGCGACGCGGCGCGGCGTAGAGAGCGTCTCGTAAATGAAGTAGGTATATTTGGGTATTGGCCAGGGCAGCGGGCCAATGGAGAAAGTTTCGGGGTGCCGTGCGGATTTGTCACTTTTATAGAGGCAATTAGAGTAAAAAGTACACGCTCTTCGTTAGAACGTTTATGAGACATTCGCCGAATATGGCGAGATCACGGCGAGTGCGCGAACATAAGTTTTATGTCATAAACAGATGCCTCGCCTCGCGTATCCGTTCATTAGCACATTCGACCTAATTGAGACCACATTTTCGAAAGAAATATTATGCTACAATTTGAGACTTGATTCATTAGACAAGTTCATTAAATTGGAAGTCAGAACTAAAATAATTAACAACTAAAATGATATAATATGGCTCTAAAACGTATTATGAAAGTTGTAAATAAATTGAAAATTTTACAAGAAATGTTTCTTCATCAATCATTAAAGAGCTAGGAGACTCAAATGATTAAATAATTACAACGATGATTTTTTGTAATTATAACGGTTATAAAGCTAAAAATATCTTACATTTTCATTCGAGGATTAACGGTTAAACCTCCAGTGATATATTACTTTCTGCTATGAATGATGCAGTTAAAATACTATATTGTGCCTGCAGCTATTCATTAAAAAACTAATACAATATTCCTCGCATTACTTCGAGAAACATAATCTTCACGATATAATTTCACAGGGTTTCTATATTAATCATAAATAGGAATAGAAGAAGTAGAATCCAAATGAAATTGAGCAACGTAATGTACAACATATATTACGTTCCTAACTAAACTCATATTCTAAAATATTCTAAAATACAGTAAATTCTCAAGCATTCTAGAAATTGTCAAAATAATAACGATGTAAGAAGTAAGAGTGATGCGCTGTAAATGTTGCGTATTTATATGTATAAAAACCTCTTTATTTAGTGTAATTTTCTATTGTCTACAGTGATGAATAATTTTTATATTTTATATCTAAGAGATACAAACTCTATAATAGTTTATTAAATATTCAAGAAGGTATTCGCAGAAT
>NW_017259254.1:3213489-3224583 GCF_001594045.1 Atta colombica | reverse complement strand
TTATATATACTGTTAGAAATGTAATCACGAGCTTCCTTTACATATAAAGGTGAAGCTCGTGGTTATGAACGAAATTAAAAGTAATGAACGATTTAATTAAATTAAGTTACAGTATTTTTTTTATTATTTAAATGTAATGAACGTGTGTACATTAAATTTATAAAATGCAATTTTAATAAAATTTTATGAAAGTACATTAAATTTCATAAATTTTCATGAAAAATAGATTAAATTTTATGTACATGTACACAAATATATTTTTTAGTTATAAATACATTAAGTTTAATGTAATGAAATTAAGTTCAAATTGTGTAACTTAAAATTTAATGAAATTTAAGAACATTTCTAATAGTCACAAAATGCAATATATATATAATGTAATTATTCTTAACGTCTATGAATTTTTTTGTCTTTTATAGTTGGGGTTTCTTAATTAATTTTCATCTCTTCTTTAATTGATCACTGTATCTATGTTTCTTTACAAAACTTTTTAATTTATAGAATTGAATGACAAGTCAAACTTTAACATAATGTTCTATTGAAATGAAATTAATTAATTAAGAATAAAGAATAAGGCTTTGTTATTGAACTGTGGAATTTATCAAAGAATCGTCTCAAGCCTTTGTTAAAATCAGCTTCACATTGATCAAAGAACAGGCGGATAAAAGAAGTTGTATAGTTCCCGAATACGAAAGCTCGCAAACTCCCTCTGGCTTTTATTGTCGATTGTATATAATCTTCTATTTACTATACCTATAGTTTATCCCTCTTGTATATATCTCACGCGTAGATTTTTCACGAGAGAGAATTTTTTTCTTATTTTAAAGCATGCAATAAATATAATAGACTCTTCGAATTTATGTCAGATTACGGGCAATGGAACGTCTGCAAGCAATAAGTACAATTCGCGGCACGATGCTTTTATTCCTCATTGTATAATCCTTTATTTACTGCTTCTTCGCTCTGTACTTGTTCCCTTGCAATATATTCCCTTGTGTGATACTTTTTCATCTCGAAAGACACGCGATAAATGTAATCCACTCTAATCTCGTCGAAGTAAGCGAGAACGGAAAATGTACGAGTAATAAGTATTACGCGTCTGAAATACTTTGTGGTCAGCAACTAGAAATTGATAGCACCATGCGGTTCCACGAGGCGTACTATCGCGAATTCCCATCCTAGACGCGGTCTTCGGTTCTGCGGAGAGATCTCACCGAGCTATCGTTCATGCAGCCCGCTTTACGATACCCATCGCCTGCTTCCGCCGACGGTATTCCGTAGGAATCCCTTGCGTTGGACGATTTAACGTTATCGGGAAACACATCGCCGGATCGCAGTCGACGATTTCATCCGCTCTGGCGATCCCGCTGGCACAGCCCGAGGGCGCGCCCATTCCAAACGTCGAAGTACGTCGAGAGCACCGCGACATGGAATAGAAGCGATGCGCGCGGGCGCGACCGCGTCCGCGTCCGCGCCGAGTCGAAGAGACACCAATACTATCACATAGGGATGGGAGGGATAGGACGTGTGTGAACGCCACTGCATACGATTCCTCGTGTGTACATGTCTGTATCCGACGCATTCACGGATACTCACCAGTCACCCCCGTTCGCGTCACCATCCTCGCCGTCTTTCCAAGAGATGCGACGTAGTATAGGAACAGCTATTACCAAGCGGAACATCCGCGCGACCGCCCTGGATATACTTATTTTCATAATAAACGCATCTTGCACTCTGGAGTGCGTTGACGGCGTCGGCGCAGGGAGGAGATACGAGCGGCTTTCGGAAGTCATCGTCCGTCTCCAGTGAGCGAGAATATTACACGAACGAGCGTCTCTTATCAACATGGCGAATAATAAAGACAATGCAGCCGTGACAATGTCACGCATGCAACGGGAGGGAGAAGTCAAATTAATTCCAGACAATAATATCTAGTAACACTAGCAAACCCGCAACTCTCATACACATCACTGAATTTATGCTCTCTCCTATCCGGTCCTACAAAATTATACATTTTTTTAAATATACTTTCTTATAATTATATTCTCAAAAATGTAAAGCGAATAAGATTGTTAAATCGAAATAAAAATTCTTATTTATTTTAACATAAAAAATTTAAAAATAATAAATTGTGAATTTTATTATAAAAGTAAATAGTACGTTAAAATAGAAGAAAGAAAGTGATTAATGTTGTGACTAAAAGATGTAATATTGTCTTCACGTCACATAATGATCAAGCAATAGATTAAAATAAAGCATACAAGAAATATCAATCTCACTAGCATCATATTCCTTGGCATCGCGGAGACCCAGTTTTCCAAGCTTAGTTCCCAGGTTTCCTCTCTATTCGCGCGTCATTTTATGAGCGGCGGGCGCGCCGAGATGGGGATCGAGGTAAAATCGATGTCTAGCAACCACCTTCACGCGAACGGGCGGGAATAAATGGAGAGCCGTGCGGAATATAAAATACGCGGAGATACGTTTCACGCTTAAGCGAGCTCTCTCTCCGCAGGAGAACAGGAAAACGTCGATTTACCGTCGCTGTGGTTGTTTTATAATTTTTTACCGTTTCCATCTCTCGCGGCGAACATCCGAGCGAGGAGAAAGAGAGAAAGAGAAGCAGAAAAGAGACGGTATTATCCTGGCATACTTTGATATCGTGGCCGGAGATCAGAGGGATCTGTTCGCCCTTAGGCCGCGATTCACAATCGAGCCTGGGAACAGAGGTGGAAGATAGGGAAGCTCCGACTATTAGTGAGATGAGTATTCCGGTATCAGAGACGCGGTACCGGTTGCGGTAACGGACGCACCCCTTAGCCGCGCTCCGATTGTGCTCGAATTCTAAGGGAATAACGATGAATATATAGGAACATGCGCCCGATCGGTAGTGTATCAGGTATGGGGGCGGTATTGAAGTTCGAAATTTGAATACACTTGACTCTAGAGAGTCAGTCGCGCAGTCTTTGGTAGATTGTATGTCTGCCCGGGCTTATCGTAAAGCGAATGCCAATTTAAGTAACGTCGCGTTAAATTATTGCGAACGTACATAGATATACGTTATACGTATCACGATCGGTGAATGCGCGTAAAAGAGTTGGCGTATACCTGCTACTAATGTGTACAAAGGCGTGTTCACGTTCAGGAATTCGCAATACATAGGAAATGTAGAAAGGATTTTTCCTTTTCTTTTAATTACATCACTACGGTCGCTTTATATCGTTGCCAAGACATCCTGTCTAAATTAGTCACTCCTCTATTAATGAAAGGGCAGGCACGTGTCTTCTAACACAATACGTTCTGAACTGCGCTAGCCAAGTCGAGCGGCGACGAGACGGACCATTAACTTTCTATTATCCCTGGAGAGCTTAGGATGCACACACTTCGGAATTTAGAGTCAGGCCCTCAACGACATTGCTACGTGTGCAATACAGAGAGCCCTAAGGTCATTGCTACCAACGACATCAATGCTATTACGAGCTAAGCTCAAAAAAATGGAACGCGTTTCTTTTAAGGGTCTGCGATACCTACATAAGCTGCTTTGAATTATGTTATTAGTGTCTTTTAATGCTCCGTAAAATGCGATACGTACGCCAATACATTACACTTTTAAATAAAAACAAAATAATTCCTATAAAGATATAATAAGAACAAGTATTAATTAATTGGTATTTAGAAATTTAATTTATAATTAAAATCTTTTAAATATTTCAACTTTTGCATTGGTCTCATAAATAGTAACGTAATATTATATAAGTTATACAAAATAATATGTACCAAAGAAAATTTAGTGCATTGAATCTATCATACATTAACAATGAAAAAAAACTCATTACCTAATTACTTATTACACAATTAGGGAAACGAGATGGAAAGATCGATAGTTACCAACGACGCTCGGTTTGTTCCCGGTTCCATTACTAGATGCAATTCGGAATATGAGATACGTCGGTTCCAAAAGTCCCACGAGACCGCCGAGGCGCGCGGCGCAACGAAACAACCGGCGGTAATCTCCCGTTTGTTATATTTTCCCGCGACTGCACATCGCGCGGCAACGCGCGTGCATCGCCGGCAAGATGTCGTCCGCCACGGCGCATGTAATTACGCGATCTGAATTGCAATGAGTTTGGCCGCTACGGCAGCGACGCAAAACGAAATATTCCGAGCAGACGAATAACCCTCCCTATGGATTCTGAGCAACGGCAATTGCAATGGTAACTGCGATGGCGGCGGCGGCGGCGGCGGCGTCGCCTCCTGGCATCGTGATGCACAACGACGCGCCGCGCCGCACCACCTCGTTTTTTGGACAGTAAAGTATCTGGATCTCTTTACGTTTCTTGCCCTTTTGCAATATTAACAATCGCCAACTTAGCCAAATCGTGATCCGCGACTCTCCGTTCTTCACCAACAGAGCAATTTATTAACTACCATGCACGCCGAACAGACATAACATCCGGCAATCAGCATCGTATTCTTCATTCCTAATCATACTCATACTGATAGTGATGAATACTTATTCGATAGTGAGTTCGTGAAGTTACAAGCAACACCTCTTCCGCCATTAATCCTTTACGCTTTGCCGCCTCGACGATATTTATTCCTGACGTTCAGCCTTTACCTTCGTCTCGTGAATGTCAATGAGAAGAGAAATGTTCGAAAATCTAAGTCTCAATAATGACCATACACAACATAAGATATTTTACTTTTCATAATTTTAGATGTCAGTTTTTGGGAAATTATCTTCAATACAAATCTAAAATTCTAAGGATTTCCAGATAAATAACTGATTAGCATACGGTTACGCTGAGAGAAAGGATTTTGTTAATTTAGCAAGCCACAAGTACCTTTAATCGGATCGGTAAATAAATAAATATTGGATCGTCCGGAAAGTTCGTGCCGACTAAAATTTAAATTTTAGTATACATTTATTAAATTAAAATTTTCTGCGTTTCAATTTTCCTTCAACATCGGCACGAACTTTCCGAACGACCCAATATATGACAACAAATTTTGTCGTTATGATTGCTATATCAACTAATTATTAGTAACTAAAGCAAATTATGTAGAATCTAATCTATCTTTTGGATAGACTTTAGGTTCATTTACATAGAATGATTTTACGTAGATGATCGTGGAGTCTGGATCTTAAGTCATAGGAAATCGACCAAATACAATCAAATATAAGGAGAATATTTGACTAAAATTGATCAATTTCTTACGATTTGAGACCTGCAACCGTCTACGATTTTTATATATATATGAACCTCTTATTTGCTAGCGATACTATTGATTATTTATTACATTGACAAATTAATTTGCAATAGTAACAAATCGATCGTTTTTTTTAACAAATATCACATTGCTTTCCCTTGATTTGTTTTTATAATAAAATCATTTCTCTCAGTATACATGATATGTCATAAATAATAAGCTTTTAATAAATAGCTCATACAAACAATATATAAAGAAACAGCTTTGCTAATAAAGAAGACAAAATCCTCTCAGTATTATTGTCAGAATAATCGATTTGTAAAAAAAATGATGAATCTAGAAATTATATCTTCCATATAAACCTTTAAATTCTAAAGATTCCAGGTAGAATGGCTGATTAATACGTAGTTACACGATACATCAAAAATCACAAGCATACACTTTTAATGTAATAAAGAGCTTATATGAACAATGTTCAAAGAAACAGTTTTGAGGAATAAATAAAAGAAGACAGTATTCTTGTCAGTAAGAGCAATATCATCAAAATAATCGATTTATAAAAAAAATGATAAATTTGCGTACATCAGCGGCTCTATCTTCACGCAGAAATAAATCTCGTTGCGTAAATTTACATATACTTGTGTGTGAATTGAAAAGAGAGATGCTACGTATATACGTATATAATATACGATGGGCTAAGCGTTACAGCAACAGCAAAGCTATTTATCACCATGCTCGAAGTAAACAGACGATGCAAATGTCGTGATATACCCGAGCCAACATGTAAATCACGTCTCACCTTTGTTTCGCAGGAACTGACTTTCTTATGCGCGCAACGATGGTAATCTCTGGACCTCTCAGATCGCGGCATGGGTTTACGTAAACTTAGAGCGGAGGTTCCTCAGTACGGAGGTCATCGCTCAGAGTGCGCATAATGTACCGGCATATATTCCAAAAACGAGCGCGCCATATTTCGTATTCCACGGCGTAAAACGGCATAAACAGTCCACAGCTGGCTATACACGCATGTCAATCATTCGCGCCCGCACGTAAATCCGTGCTGCTGCATAAGACACAGTTACGACATGCGCTTTACGATCCTCTCTAAGAGGATCGGGAGTTTATTTTTGGAATAAATTACACTGTCCAGTATGTACAGTCAGCTATGTTATGATGCGAAAACGAATCCCTCAACACGCTATCTGCATCGCTTCAGTAAATTACTATCTTTTTTAGACACACGTTCACATGACGAAAGCGCTAAGCCGAGATTAGCGAGAAAGCGAGAACTAAATACAATGTTCATATGTAAGAAGATTATAGTCCTCATAGTGTACTGAATGACACATAGTCTTCTCGGTGTTCAAGTTATGTTCATCTAGTATAAAATGGGGCCAATTTATTAGCATTTGTATACATAACCTGAATTAAGATAACAAGTTGACAAGGTATGCGACACAACATGTGCATGATCCAAAGATGGAGGCATTAAAAGCTTTTTCAAGTCGCTCCTCCTTTGCGAGATAATACGGCAATTAATGTGCACGCGCGTTAATCAACGCGCAAGTAAGTGTTATCAGATCTGTATGTAAAATAGTCGGGCCGCTTTTTATCTGACGTTTAAGCCTGACTCAGCATTACGTGTCTAAGAAGGAATTGTTTCCAAGACACCTCACACATCGTTGGAAGACAGCTGGAAAGGCTGTTGCAGCAAACTTCTTCGCTCCGCCAAAGTTGAATCGCGAAGGCATTTCATTTGCGTTCGCTATTTCGCTGTGTCGGATCGAAATGGCTTAAGCACACGCTCGGAAAAGTGTTAATTGACTGAATCTACGGGCCGTGTCAAAACATCGTTTCGCTGCAGTTCCTGCTGCAAATATCCTACACTTCTCTTTCTCAGACACGCTCGATAAAACCCCGCGTGCTTGGCAGACCATGCAAAATGGATATGTAGGCATAAGTGAAACCGTTCTTGCAAATGGTGCACTCCCACGTGATTGAAATCGAAATAACAACGGTCATTAGTTTAACAAAACGTCCAAGCAAACTGTGATTTACAGTTATATGTATAGTTATATGTTTATAGTTGTGTGCGTGCGTGCGCGCGCGCGCGCGCGCGCGCGCGTGTGTGTGTGTGTGTGTGTGTGTGTGTGTGTGTGTGTGTGTGTGTGTGTCGATACGTGAATATTCCGTAATATTGTATGTTATATGTGTCATGAATAAAAATTTTTGCATACACCATTTCCAGGATTGCTATTTCGATTGAACATTTTTTTTTAATTTACTCTTTTTCATTGACTCGTATAAAATATTGCAAAAAATTATCAAGATTTTACGTGAAATATTTCATACGCAAATCAATCTGTTTCCATCAGATTTCTTCATAGCAATCATATTCAAAATGATATAACAAACATACAAGTATACCATTAAAAATATATCGGAAATGTTGATTTTACTCTAATGTATATCTCTTGTAAGAAAATAACGATGGTTTCTTCATTGAACTGTTCTCCTCAAGCTCGAGCGAACCATTGCAAACTACGGTCTGAGTAAAATGGACATGAATATCCATCTCCGCGGAATGCTAAAATAGCTATGACATTTTAACTCTTGTCTTAATTTGAAAAAATTTATTATCGCATATATCAATCATAAATAAACATCAAGAAAAAAACAAAGAATAAACGATGTAAGAGATTTTTATAACGAAAGATTATACGATAATTACAGCAGCAAGTGTATCATAATTACAATGCTGTTGCTTAAATCTAAGAATTGCAACAAAGCAAATTAATACGTACGATAATTACAGCGTCCATAAATTAATTAATTAAATTAAAAAAGCGAAATGATTTTACTTCTCTATCTGCAATCAACTCGAATACAGTCCTGCTTTTCTAACATCTATGGCTATCTTCTTATTATGACGATCAAATAGCAGATCTACTCACTCAAGCAAGTTGTTTAAGTCTTCATATCCATACATATGCATCCATACATATCCTTAATTGCGTGTATGATGATCATGTAATGACGTGAAATTGTGGCTTAACTGAAAGCAATTAAATCATCATTGCATTTCCTTTATTTACAATGCATTTTTTCTATTCTGCAGAATTAGACTCTCACGTTCCTACGCTGTGAGTACCAATAATATCTGCACAAACTAATATCTACAACTGTTCACAGTTATCGTGAATATTTGTAAGTAAACCGATCATTTAACCAAACGAAACGATAGCTCGAGAGAGAATCGCGATGCGTGCAATTGCTCGTAATTAGAGCGAACGATTTATGCGATAGAAAGGGCTGACTCGTGATACGTTGCTCGACCGTGTAATTAGCTCGGCTCAGGCAGCATTGTGACGTTTCCGGACGCGGTAATCACGACAGCAGAATCGATTAAGCGTTACCGTAAGACTTCGCGACTCTATAAATCGTAGAATGAATACATCCGAATCTTTTATTCGTATCGAGTTGGTCCGTAATCGCAAATATACTCTATACAAATAATTAATTAAAGAACTAATCCTTGTTGCCAAAAGCAATTACGTAACTTTAAAGATACAGTATTTTTTAATTGAATGTCATATTAATAAATAATATTAGTAAAATTTATATTTTCAGAAAACAACTGCACTGTTAATTTATAATGTCAAATTATACTAAATTTGAATTATTTTTAATTATTTCTGTACGTTGCCACTGCATTAATTAAATTTACTTATTAATTTAACTCAAGAAAATATTTTGACTCAAATTTAGTTTATTTACTAAGCATATAAATATTATAAGCATATAAATATTATAATAAATATTACTAAGCATATAAATATTAACTTTACTTTGAAATTAATTATAGAAATAGATCGATTTACATTTTGACATACATGTGTCAATTAAATTACAAATGTTCAATTGAAAATAAATGTCATTTAATTTAAGGAATTGGCGGTTTCTTCCTCCTTGATATTTATTGCAATAATCAGATTTTATGCAAATAATTTTAATAAAAATTATTTTGACTTAATCCGCGTTATGTTTATGTTATATTGTTCGTATTAATTGTTCATATAAAAATTAATATAAAGTATCTCGTACACTAATATATGATTATTATATTATAATATAAATTATTTTAAGAAATTTATATCTTCAATACAATCAAATAATGCCTACACGACAAACTTCGCATTGTCATCCAGTGTTGGCTTATACAGGCATTATTTAATTCTATTGATTTATCTCAATTGAGCTTTAATATTTACAATTAGTTTATCACAATTATAAAATTTATCTTGTTTCATGCGCGCGCGCGCGTGTGTGCGTGCGTGCGTGCGTGCGTGCGTGCGTGCGTGCGTGCGTGCGTGCGTGCGTGCGTGCGTGCGTGCGTGCGTGCGTGCGTGCGTGCGTGTGTTGCACAGTTCAATTTAATTTCTTAAAAGTATATAGTTATATCGCTACGCGAGTGGAGAAATTATTCCATTATGAGTTACGTTAACTTTTATTTCAAGTCCGATCTAAGAATAGATACCGCTTAAATTGCTCAGTCTCCTTTATTTCGCTTATCATCTGCATTAGAGATGAAATAATTACTATAATTTCAACGGCGCGCTAGCACATACTCGATCAATTTACCCATAATGCCCCCGGCGCACGACTGCAATAATTGTGACGTCTATCCAGACCGGTTTTCACGGGTACTTGATTAGCGTTTACTAAAGGGAGAAGAGCAAAGGGAGCGGAGCGAATAATTAAGCGCCACAATATCATTCCGCGCCCTTACACCGCCGGCGAAATTTATGCAGCGCGCTATCTCTGTATAGAAACTCGTCTTTGCACCGATGCGATTGCTTGCATATAAAAACAGGGTAATTGCTATAAGAAGCCGTATAAATTTATCGTTACTGCTATTAATTTAAATAATGTACAATTAAATAGGCCGAAGATGCGCATTAAAAATCTACGATGCAAGTAAATCAGCATCTTTCCAGCGTTTCATGAGTAATTAAACATTAAGGAATACGATGAGACGAGTAATATTTAAGTATACTTAATTCGGACGAAGCAACTACGCTTCGTAAACTTCGTTCGATGCTCTTGTTCTTTATCTTTGTTTTATATCAAAATGTATTTGCGTATATCGCTATATTGCGAAATAGATTTAATTTCTGTACGTATTTCGCGCGTAAATTCTCACAAGCAGCTTGAAAGCTTTTCCCGATCCCACTGAAGTTCATGCTCGGTCGGTGGTACAACCTCAATCGCCCTTATACACATACATAGATCAACATGTCGCCACGCCGAAACTACGCACCGTACAACGTTTTCGTCATTAGGAAGTCTTTGCGATACCGTGTTTCGGTTACGGTAAACAGTACAGTGCTACATGTACAGTGCAAAATCAACTGTAAGTTGTTCCGCAGCGGTTCCGTTCGGATTTGTATCAACATGCACACAAACTCCATGTTTATCGTATCCGAAGCGCACGGTATATCTGCGAAAAGTCCGCATTTCCTGTAAGCGTACCTACGCACGAATCGGCAGCATGCAACGATGAGGCGCAGCGGAAACGCATGGTCCGATGCCGATCCCGCATCTCCTTGAGTCCCAACTCCCACGCGATTTCAGAGAGTAGGAGAGAGAAATTCTTATTTACGCTCGCTGCGCTGCGACGTTGAAAACGAAATCCCGTTGATATAACATTCGAGCTTCTTCCGTAAGCCGTAAGCCGTGGGAGTACGGTAAGGTGTTCGTCGTGCCCTTCTAAGCTGCCTTAAAAGCACCGCGGCATTACGCCTTCCTTCCGTTCTCTCGGGTAAATGTATCGGTCCCGCGTGAAAAGAGAGAGAGAGAGGCTACGTTTTCTCTTACTCTCCTATC
>NW_017259254.1:3206173-3213389 GCF_001594045.1 Atta colombica | reverse complement strand
ATCTCTTTCATTCTCACTTGTGAGAGACACAAAATTTAATATCGTAGGCGTCGGGGGGAAGAGCGTTGACAAGGCGGCGATGTAGGTCCGAAAATCAGCGCCACGATATCGAGCGGCTGCTGTTTCAAGCGGCTATAGAGAGAAGAGGCGGCCTTAAAAGCTGCGCGCATCGTCGGGCACAAGCCAGGGAATATTTCGCTTACGCCAGTCAAACGGCACGACGCCTCTGAAATAACTTCTACGAGGCTAATTACCGTGTCGGCTGAAACGCGCCGTCATAAACAAATTTTTGTAATGTCCGCGCTTTTCATCCTCCTTAGCCCTTTTTCTGCCGCCCGCGCGCTCGATGGTTCAGGCAATCTCGTGTCTGGCGCGCGGATAAAGGACGAATCTGCTTTGCACACGACGCATAGAGCAAATTTACTTTGCGCGAGACCGGCTCGAGGAAATTTGAGAAGCACCTTGGATGCCGGATAACGGGCACGAGAGAGAAGGAAGCACGATATACTATATACATATATAGGTACAGCAAGGAGGTAGCTCGATTTTTGCGAAAAATACACAGCGTTCCTGTTATGCTAACCGTGTGTTGGGCGTCGCTTCCGTGAATCGCCGACAGACTACCGTCGGTCTATTTAGAAAAATAAAGGCAAAAATAGTAGGGATAGAAAAGAGATAGATAGGCTAATAGATTAATAGATAGCATAATTTATCATGCTCTCTAGAAAGATATTTTCTCGAGTGATACAAAACTTAATAGATAAATGTATAGTATGTAGAGAAAAAGAGAGACTACGGGTAAACGTGTAACATCTCTAAAAATTTCATAAGAATATAAAATTATTCATTAATTTAAAATGTCCGATCTTTATTATGACAGAAAGTCCCTGTTTCTCGTTTTATCTTATACAAATTGAAATAGAGAAGTCCTTCGTAAACTGAGATCTGTTTCGTCTTGAAGTGCAAATATTTATCCACCAATTCTGAGTGAAATTCACGCGCGGTTAACTTTATTCCCGAGCACGCAAAACTTGCATGAATCTCGCGCGTCCGCAAGTTTTCGTTTTAAGCTCAAGAGGCACGTCCGGGAAGCAATCATTACGGCTGGATTTCTCTCTGCACAAATTATGATGAGTTCCCTTCATATCGGCAACTGGTGATTTGTGGCTGTGATTTCGCGATCTTCATCCTTTTTCTCTAATTTCTTTTTTTTTTTATAATGCCCCTTCTTCGTCCGCCAGCAAATTGCGCTTCCATCTTTCCCTTTCTTTCTAAGGGAGAGATAGGGTTCCTGAAAGCCGCTTTGCACGTCGCATTTCGGCACGTAATAACTCAACGAAATCTCGTGGCCGGGTCTCGCGTTCCTTGCATCAGCATTACGATCCGGTCGACCGCCGCGACTTTCTGAATTAGCGACGCACGGAGGGGACCCTCGCACGCAATCGACTCGCCATGCAAATCGGTGATTTTGAGTCATGCAAGCGTGATTTACGATCACAGCCGGTTGTTACACCGGCCGCAACGTGTCCCACCGAACGTGTATGTAACAGATGTTATGTGCGGCCATAAGTAAAACGCGAAGTAACGTTAATAAAGGATAAATATCGGACAATGAAAAAAAAATCACGGCTAAACGCAACGTGTGACCACAATGCTGATAAAAATATTTATGTAGTTTAAACCCCCTGCATTTATGTTATACGATTCCTCTTGTATCTTGGTACTACATACACTTCTTTTTGAACGAGAAGAGAAAACATTTTAGCGACTTTTTCGTGAAGGACGAGAAAAAGAATCCTAAACGGATTTTCGAGACAAGTTAAAGCGTCTTAACCTGTCTGACTCTAACGTAAATCGTAAACAAAGATCACAAAATAGTGATTCGCCAGATATTTTAATATCGCAATTTCGTTTGCAATATTATTGTATTATCGTAAACTGAGATCTGGAATATCCTTCTCGATTGGAATTCAGAAGTGTTTCTCTTTTATTTAATTTCATTTTTCGTAATAAAATTATTTACAGGTTTGATGCTTATCAGTATCATACAATATTATTGACTTCTAAAATGCCATGAACATTAATATTATTAAATTGCTTGTCAATTTAATTTGTGATATTACTATTTATTTCTGTTAAGATTGCGTTTCAAGACTGAAAATTAAATTCAAGTTTGCAAAATTGGATATGAGGACCTATATAAATTAACATAAAATTATTGAAGAAAAATTACTAAAGACCAGCTTGATCCTTTGAGGCCTTTATTTCTGATTTGTGTTTTCATTTTTAATTCACAAGACGATGAAGATTTTTTTTCCGACAGCTTCCTTCTTTATCAAAAAGAAACTTGAACATTAGTATTTATGATACAGCTATATAAGCTTTTGTAAGACTTTTGTAACAAAAATATGATACGGCCATCGGAAAAATTTGTTGGAATTTCAACACACATGCGTACGATAATTCGTTTCAATCCGCTTTTCCTGCAATGTAGTGAACGGTTATCGATTTTACGCAGGATCGCATTGCTCAAAGCCGGGAGCGACACGAAACTCCTAAAATTAGCCATGAGCGACCGATTCATCCTGGCCTCGGCCCCATTTCGCCATATAGATGCCTCGTTAAAAGTCATCGGGGGCGCTTTTACGCCAACGGATGGGCGAACGGATAGAGGAGTACGTACATTCGCGAGAGATATCGCGTGCAAGGGAATGCGCGAGTCTCATGAGAATAAAGTCGAGCTGCGGACTATTAAGCCACACCGACCGAATACAAAACGGACAGGTGGACGACGACGCGCGATGGACGACGAAGCTGCCGATAGTACATCCATTGCGGAACGATCGAACCGCATGCGACTACGTTCCCACGAGCTCACCCCCGTGTCTCGTTACTCGATCGTGTGCAATGTGCATACGCGGTTGCGGTCGCACCGCATCGCACCGCGCTAACGTTGAGCCACACGTGTCGCGAATCCCTCGATAATAAGGAAATCGGTTGGAGGGCGAATGAGCGGACAGGCTGGAGCAGGAGCTTCTGGTTGGAATTTCAAACGCGTATTCTAACGCCGTCGCCACGGGGGACTCTTATCGGTCAGGGATTCGCCTCTGTGCACTTTATGTGGATCGAGGGATGCTGCGCTACGTGCTGATCCCTCGCTTTCGTGAAACGGACGAGACGCTCGCGCCGTCCGCATGCAACGACAAGCAGAGAACGCTTGATATTTTTCGTCAATATTTACCGTCTTCCACCGGCGAGGAGGAAATCTTCAGAATTTGAATAATTGGCGGGACGCGACGTAGGCAACATCGCGGTCCGCTGGCTCGGAAAGCGGACGAAGCCTGCGGCATCAGCTGAATACGACGACGGAGGTTACATTGGGGAAACTGCATTGGTAAAACTGCGACGTACCAAAGAAGAAACGTGGAAATCAAAACAATTGGCGTGTCACGTCGCCGATATTCCAATAGCGATTTTTACGGACAAACTTGACCGTACTTTGCTGGCATCTTTAGTTCGTCTCGATCAAGCTGAATTATTATCAGAACCAAGTATCATAAAACGAGAGATCGCAACGAATACCAATATAAAAAAGAACGTATTATTAGCGAATTGTTAAAGAAAATATATTGTCATTTAAATACAATTTGATTTTTTACTCATATCAAAATATAATTACTTTTTTGTATAGCTTATTAATGTATGTTGTTCAATTATTTTAAATTGCAAAATTACATTTTTTATAATAACTCTGCGTTACTATAACAATATAAAATCAATTGACTTTATATCAGAGTCTGCAGTAACATTCGATAACTAATAAATGCTGTAATTTTTGCATGATAATTAGCTAGTAATAAATAATTAATAATGTCTGACGTATATCGAGATTTATAAAAATTTTATATGTCGGATGATAAAATGCATCAATGCAAACGCATTAAAATTGTAAACTTCAATTCACATTAAAATTATACATTAAATCAAATTTGTTATTAAATTAACCGGTGTTCGGTTTTTTCTAAGTTTATAAAAAATTCTATTTAAAGTTCGTTGTAAACATTATTGCTGAGATTAACGAGATCATTATTTAATTAAAGACACGGTACGTGAAAATGCACTGCCACGGTCGATTTCGAATAAAATAACTGCAGTCTGTGTTTAATACTGTTAACCATGTTAATCCATATATATCGCCGCAGATAATGCAATTAGTCGGAATGGATTTCGCCCACTGTTAAAATACTTAACGCGCAATTCGTTTCGAGTAGACCCCTGTAAATGTTTGAAACGCGAAAATCGACTAAAAGCAAAACGATCTATTCGACAGAGCTCAAAAATATTATCTATATTACACATAAAAGAAACAATCAGTTTGAAATGTACTTCCCAAGCTGATAATTGCATGATAATGCATACTCGGTCTCACAACCGAGTCCCTACAAGTCTTCTCTTTTGTCAAATAATCGGAACGATAATATTAATCAGTGATCTAACCAGGTGTGTGCTTCGTGGAATAGAATTAAGATGCCTGCGATTAAATCTGTGCCTCCAGCCTCCGTGCAGCGGAATGAGCGACTAAACCGGTTTATTACAATATCCACCTTAATGGACATACGGAGAGAAAGCGCGGCTCCCATATCACGTTACATTCACAAACATTCGCATGCGAATAGACAGCGTTTTATCGAAAGAAGAAGACAATGACGTAAGGGGACAAAAAGCGCGTGCCATGAAGGTCTAACATTGGTAATTATAAACGACAACGACGAAATGGTCTTCCAGCAAGCTTCTTCAATCGTAATGTCGACGGCATAAATTCAGATGTTGCGGATTATGGTCCCTCAACTGACGGAGCTACCCTCTCTTCCCTATCGCTGCACCACAAAGAAGGGAAGAGGGAATACACCTATTATCTGTACGAGCGGGCTATTTATATACCTCGTCTAAAAAAAAAAATGGCAATAATGGAGATAATGGCCTGACTTACGGTCGGCGAGGCTATGAAGTTGTCGTATTTTGATACACGAGCAAGCGACCGTCTTATCGGTGCGCTGCACATCCACGCGCGCGCGTTCGCCGTTCGCGGATCGGTTTCAATGCACATCCCCTCGCATGCTGTCATGGCTTCGAATCGCGATACTGTACTGTACTCATCGCTGATTTCTTCGGCCAGTCTCGGAAAAGAAGAAGGTGAAAAATGGCCACGCGTAAAAGAGCGCCATGAAATCGTACCGGTCTCGCGTCGGCTCGTATCGCGTCGTCGCTTCTTATCGTCGACCATGGCGGTGAGTAGCTTAAAGTGCACCAAGCGCGCCGGAATTCGTGCTTTTTCTTGTATCCGGATTCCCTGTGACGCGAGCGCGAAGAATTATTGTTACGAGCAAGAAATGGGAATGAACATAGAGACGTTATTTCGACTTTTAACTTCCGCAGAGATACCAGGCGACAGGCGTAGAGAAAATAGAGTAGAATTGCAATTGTGTTGCTTTCATTTTTCAGAATAATTTGTTTTCTGCACGTCTTTGCTTGAGAAACAATATACCGCGTAGGCTATAAAAACAACTTTACGGCAACGAAATTAAGCTGTCCTTTAAAAAATGTAAAATAAATGTTTACACAGAAAAATATTTTCTCCTGCCGTAACTAATCGTGGTTTGTTAAAATATATTTACTGCCGTAACTATAAACTACGGCGAAATGGTTTGCTGTTGCTGCTATAATATAGGTATCACAGCTAAGACGTTACCTATATTTTAGCTGTCCATATTTTACACTCACCATTTAGTTACCACACGTAGTTTTAGTTATCTTCTTTTTTTCGTAAATTATCTGTGTATGGTCGTCGTAAAACTGAAATTACTTGATTTATATTCGTGCTGTGTTATTAATCGTTTACTACGTATAATCTACGTATATAAATATAACTCGATTGCTTAACTGTTAATTGCGTTAAAATATCAGTCAACGATATTGTTTCAAAGCCGCCGCTGACATATAAGATATCTTTGCAAAAGGAATTTTGCCGAAGGAATTTTCTTCTTAATACTTTTATTCAATAAGCTATTTTTTAAGATTAATTTTTCACATTTCGGATGAAATTGAATCTGACAGAAGCAAGTACACGAAATTGCTGTTACAGAGGAACAGAGAATTGATTCTGAAAACTTAATTTAGTGCCTGCTTTGTTAATGCGCCTTTTGTGCAGTGTACAAATTTGTACATCTGCTTGCGGCGAGCCTAAATGTTTCACAAGTGATAACTATATATTGTACAATAATACGAGACATTATATATGTCTACCTTTACTCGTATACTAATTTCCATATTGCAGTTTGATTTAGAGATTGCTCTTCTATATGACTTGCAAATAAATAATGCCGAATTGCGAAATCACCAAATACGCATATTAATCAAATAATCTCTCTGATATATCATTCCCATTGATTTCGAGTCATCATATGATTGTGATTATAGCCTTATTGCACATGCATAGGGTACAACTATGTAGCACTTCGGGAGGGCAAACATCGCGACAGATCCACGCATGAGAGACGGAGTATTATCATTAAGTCGATGGACAGTGTGAATGATTGAACCACGCTAGCAGAACATGATGATGAGTTCCTGACGCGGCACTGGCGTCGAGTATGATGAATATTCTTCCCGGATGATAGCTCGATGGGAAATGAAACGGATCGGTGACACGCGAGCGTGAAATTATAGATGTGCGCGCATCAAGTATTCCAGCAGCCAAAGGTGCATTTATACTATGCGAACACGGGCGATCGAGCACGAGCAAACGAATGCAGTCGCTGTAATGGGGTCGGTCATCAAAAGCGAACGAACTCGACCATTCATGCCCGAAACCGGCATTTTGAAACTGTGTATTCGAGAGCGAATGAATCTCTCCGAACATAAATCTACACGTTGAATTTCAATGAGGATTGAATGAGGCTTCCAACTACCTTTCAACGCATAGACATTTAATTATAATTACTATAATTATTAGATTGTTATTGTATCAAATGTTATTATTGTTATTATTATAATTGCCTTCTTTTAATGGCAATGAGTTTTGTATCACTTTTATATCAATTCAAAAATGTGAAATACTTTTACATTATGAAATTCTACTTGAAATTATAAAGAAAAATCGCTCATATAAAAAAAAACTTCTATTAGAGTAAAATTCTAAATTTTATAAATCATGATA
>NW_017259254.1:3196820-3206073 GCF_001594045.1 Atta colombica | reverse complement strand
TATATATATATATACGGTATATACGGTTACAATGCGTGTAGGGTAAATAAAATACAATAATAAAACACAATGCCGATGTTCACACAGTGTGAACGAATCGTAACTACTACAATCAAAACACAACTACAGTCGTCTCGCATTTACGATCGGCATACCGGTTAGTCGGCGCATAGTCTCACGAAGGGACGAAGGTAATACGCAGTTGTGCCTGCAGAAAAACAAAGGTGGAATGGCAAGATATTCTGGTCACTCGACGAAGCAGGGAACTACCACAACGAATTTGAAGTATCTATAGAGCGCGCCCGCGCTTGTGAAGAGAATGCTTTTGGAAACGGCCTTCAGATTTGTTTTGAGCCCGACAATACTATACATAAATAATGTGCAGCGAGTTTTCCGTCGCTGATTCCTCGAATATTTGCTATATTTTTTCGGTTATATGACTAAATAAAAAATGTCACCATCCGAAAAACATTGATGGATGTTGATGCACATTTGCAAAAAAATCTCTCACTGAAATATATCCCAATATTATATCCCGTAAATCGAAATATTTACAAAATGCATTGGGTAATGTAAAATGCAATGACCGATAATTCTATAATTATACGAAGGATTGAATTAATTCTATTGGAAAGTAAAATAAACTGCATTAATAATAGCTGCAAATTGTAAAAAAAATAATTTAAAATTTTAAATAATTAATTTCTTTGATAATAAAGACAGCCAAATTTTTTGATTAGTCTGACACTTAATTAAAACCCATTTTCCTAATTGAAATGTCGAGGCATTAGTTAACTCTTAAGTTGATTGAAGAGCTCTCTCTCTTCGCGAACTAAATTCTTCTTATTCTTTCTAAACTGTAATTAAATAACAATATTTTCCAGCGTTCACTTAAAGTTCAAATAGAAAATATTCATGTATTATAGATTACTTTTCTAAAATTTCAATTTTATTTTTAATAAACATAAAATACTTGGGCCGCGCGAACGTTTATTCATTTCCTTCTCACCGAAGTCATATTTTTATCTGTTTATCTCGTTTTGTTCATTTGTCTATGTATCTAGTCGAAGATAAAAATATCCATTTATTTAAAGAAAAAATTTGCCGATAGCAGATTGATATGAGAACATTCAACTTTGCGAACATTCAGCTTAATGTGCTGTTGCTTGTTGCGATAATATCAAAACAAAATAATAGATAGTACATGGATTTTTTATAAAAATAAAATTAATAAAGATTTGTAAAAAAAAAAGATATCGGATTAGATTAACATTTTTCATTATTGACTAAAAAATGAATATTACAGTTATACACAATAAGAAAGTATGGTAATGTATATTTATACAATATATAATACAGTAATAAAGTAAATAGAGAAATATAAATATGGTTCAGATATTACAGCTTTTATTCAAATAGTATTTTTATAGGAATTTTTCTATCTCGCATTTATATATCAAAAATATGTATGATGTAATTATTTAAATTATTTTCTTAATATTAATTATAACTGTATGGATCCTGGATATATTAATTTTATTTTACACGACTATAATTCTATATAATTATTATATATTTTGCTAAATACAGCAACTTTTTCACAGCATAAAATTGTCTTCTACCTCTCCCTCTTTCAGGCGCTTAAAAATAACAATGCTCTCACAGAATGTCTCGAGACGTAGAAACAACAACAGGCGAGTTCGCTGCTCCAATGTTCGCGGACGCCCACGGAATACAGAGAGACCCGGTACGATCACGGTCGAGATCGTTTGTTTGTATCGGCAAAGGATAAATATATCCCTCGGGATAGCACAGGCGGATACACTTACTCAGGTCGAAAATGGTTGGATCCGCGTGCCATCGCCAACGATCTGTTCCACGAGAGTTCTGCGGTATCACGCGTGCAACGTGCGTCCAGTCGTATCTACCGTCGCAGATTCGATATACACACCCGAGAAGAACACGCTACCCTACCTCGATCGAACCTCTGTAAATTAACCGCAAACGTCGGATGGTCGTAAATAAAGTAGCAGCGGTCGCCGAAAAACCGGTCCTTACTTTCGACGGCCGATTCGCGGAATCATAAATAAAGATAATCTTAGATTTTATTTTTATTCTCCTTCCGGAGTGCAATTATAATCAACCGATATACTTCGATGGCAAGAATGAAAATTGGCTCACTTTGCATAATGATACCATTGAGAAAGTCGTTAATTATTGGAGAAATTCCATCAATTTCCATCCAAATTTTTGACATTAAAAATATTTCGACAATATTAAAGCAAATAAAATCTTTTTTTCAATGCATTATAGAAATGATAAAAATTAATACATATTTTTTTAATGCATATACACTCTAAATCTTTAACAATGAAATTTCACTGCAATTGAGATTTCATTCTAAGCATTTGTGGCAATTAAGCCAATGCTATTGGAATGAATTTTACAAAGTGGAAGTGATTCACTCAATAACTAGAATGAATTTGTCACTGCATTGAATTAACAAATTTATTCCAAAAAGGAGTGAATTTAGAGATTACAACAAACCGAATAATGTCATTTCAAGAGAAAAGTAAATAATTTTATTCAATTATGATATTCATTTTTTCTCAAAAGAAAAACAGTTACATTCGAGAACTTCTACATAAGAAGATTCATGTCTTTCATGTATATAATTATATATTCAATATACTGCATTCTAATTATCCCTGCTTTATATGGGTGAACGTTAAATCTCTTTCACGTCATCTGTTGAGAGCTTCGCAAAACGTTCCTTATTCTAAATTGAAGTGCCTGCGTCTCGTCTACTTAAACTATTTCGGTTGATCGAGTGAAATAGCCTATACTCATTACAAGAGTAGCTTAACTACAAAAGATTACCGATTAACTACAAAGGACTGAAAATTTACTTTTAAAATAGCAAATCGCATTCACTTTTATTATAATAGTGAAATTTTCAAAGTTAAAAGTTTAGAGCTTTATAATCATATTTTTTCTAAATATCTTCGTATAATTCAGTAAAATATTTTTTCTTGAAAATATTTTTTAAACGCGCTAGTAATAGGACAATATCTACATATATAATTGTTGTAGTTAATTTCGTAAAATATGATTTTATAATATCATCATCATGTGTGTATGTGTGTGTGTGTGTGTGTGTGTGTGTGTGTGTGTGTGTGTGTGTGTGTGTGTGTGTGTGTGTGTGTAAAATGATTTGGCATTGATATTTCTGATTATCGAAAATAGCTTGTTATCGCTATAGTTAACAGAGAAGCTTTCAGGTCAGACTGATAGAGATACGCAGCAGCCTAACGAAGTAAAGGAGATGCATGGAGTACAACGTATTGCATATTTAATGATTACCATAGTACTAACAAGAAGCCTTAGATATGCAAATTATCAAAAGTCTTGAATAGATTTCCTATCGTCAGCAAGAACGATAACATATGACGGTAACATATGAAATTTTACGTTCATTATCATCGGAAGAAATAATATGAAAAAACAGTTGTTAGATATAATTTGTTCACGTAAATATCACCGAATATAACCTAACTTAAAATATATCTGCAATTTCTGCGCTGCAGCGCGACTTTCCATCGAAATGAATTCCGCAGAGAGGGACCGACGCGGACAATACCAACTATTTGATCCCATTCTACGGAAGTAGATCCAATTTTTGTCCGCAATTTCGGAATCGGATAAAACACCGATATTCGAGGCACGCCGCATTATTGTCTATCCCGTTCCAGGTTCTCCTCATCGACGTCCAAGAGACGCATTTGGCAAGCGCCATTGTGGAGAACGAGTCGCACGCGGCTGAAAATCCCTGTTGACGCCAGTCTGCCAGGTAACGCGTATCCACTCGATTATACGAATCCCTCATGAATAATACAGACCCCATGAACGCGCCAATCGTATCTGCAATTACTATCGAACGAATCGATTAACGTCCCACCGATGATGCATCGCGGAAAATGGCCGCTGATTACGGTCTTTTACAGTGTGTTTACGGAATGTATACTTGACTCAACTGAGTGGAATATGGTCGCGCGATCCCCAGATATGGCGTACGTACATACGATGACTCGTTCTTTTTTCTCGACTCCATCTAGGCCGTCGGCGACGATGTCGTCGCGGATAGACGTTCTGGGATTATACGTGGAGGGCATCGTTACGTCGCCACGGCGAAATTGCGGTCGAGAGCAGCGGTCGGGGTGAACGGTCGCGATAGAGCTCTCCTTAAAAGCGTGCCATGGCATCCAGTTAACCAAAGCGTTCCTGAGATATTCATTTCAAGTCTATGTATATTATAACTTATTATAATAATGGGATATATAAAATCAAGTCAAATGATATACATTTAACTATTTGAGCATCAAGTAATTAATAAAAAATAAAATAATGATAAAAAAATTAAATTTTATAACTGAACGCTCACTAATTCGCGTAATATGCTATATTTGGGATTGGAAATGTTACTTTATAAAATTAACGTATTACCGTTATTGTTACTTTTTTAAAAAAATAAGTAGAAAGTAACGATTCATTATTTCGTTATTTTTTCTTTATTTTTTTATAATGATAAAATAAGATCTTAAATTAGATCTTAAAATTATATTATTTAATAATCAATAATAATGTAAAAAATCAATATTAAAAACTTAACTTAAAGTTTTAAGTTAATTTACATATAACAAGCTTTTCTTGAAATATGTATATTAAATTTATATCTAATAAATCTTCAATAATTCTTTATATTGATATTTTTGTTTTTAAATATATGCTTATTTTTAAGGAATTCAGTAATTTACAAATGTAATTTATAAATGCAGGTTTTAACGATAAAAGTAACGAAGACTGAATTCGTTACCGAAATGTAACGGCGTACTACATACAAAAAAATAATGATTCTTACTAAAAAAAAAAAAATAACGAAAACAATAATTACAAGTAACGCGTTACTTTCCAATTATTATACTATATCATTTCCAACATTTCAGACAGAAATTCTGCGATATATTCAATACATTTCTATCTCTCTATTGAAAAGTTCTATCTCTATGCTTATAAATGTGCACATAGATATTGTGTATCATTAATGATCATAATAATGCAGAAGTAATCTATTTATCGATTATTCTATCTAAGTACGTAATATCCTTTAAAAAGTGACTATTTTCACCGAGAAACTTCGTAAATGTTCAACCACGTTACCGAAGCGGAAATATAAAAGAAAATTAATCGAGTCGGGAGGTACCACTAATAGTTGTTTATGAAGCGAAGGCCGCCTTCAATTTAAGTTTCAGAAAGTTCCCCTCTTGCGCGTATCAAGGTCGCTACAATTCTTAAAGATAGTTACTTGGTAAAAGGATAGATTGATGTACATTTCTAATGGTGCTTTCTGCATCCGCACATACATCATTCACAAAATCAATACGTTTAAACTAACAAACTCTGATTGAGTTTAAATCAATAAATTGACTACTTTTATAAGAGAATAAAACTCTACTAATTATTTATAATATGCATACAAAAATGAAAAAGATTTAAAGTTTTAACTTTTGCATGCACTTTGCAAATGCAATGCTTTTCACATAAATTTGAAATTTTTTTAATTTCCGCGGTATTAAATAATATACTTTATATAACATTTCTCTACAAAATCGATACTCCATTAAAGTGTACATAATACCTATATAAAGAGTGCGAGTCTTTCTTGCATAACAAGCCATAAATTTTCAATGTACACCGTAAAAATGCAAAATAGCGAATTATATTTACTCATTTATAAAGATGTTCGTTCTCGGTAAAATTAAAAAGATTAAATTACATTAAATGCTCTTCAGGCGATCGAATCTGATGCATGAAATTCGATCGACTATCATACTTCGATTCAAATTGTTCTTTCCGCAGATAGGATAGGTAATTGTCCACATCAGGTCGATCCACGGTAAGACGCAACACCCTCAAATTACCCCCTGAGCAACACGACCTGCTCTGTGCCGGACGCTGTCATTCAATCGGTCGCTTCAACGGATAATGTCCCGATGGATTTAACCACTCGTGTTTCTAGCCAGTCTTTCACAGCGGTGCGCAACACGAGGCCCGAGGCAGTAAATATTCATCGATTTCACCTGATAATACGTCCGCCTTCTAATTTATTTAAATTAGCAATTACAGAATTACATTGGTTGCTAATATGTATTGTATTATGCTAATGTATCATATGAAATATGTAACATATAAAATAACATATAAAATAAGAATATAATATAATATATAAAAGTTGAACCTTTTTTTTTATTTATTCTACTTTCTATTGTTATTTTCCTAGCATTATCAGAATTAAATAAAGAAACAAATAAAAAAAATATAAAATCTTAATACTTGTCTTAAATCTTCTTAACAATTTTTATTATTAATTTTAGATTACCTAAAATTTATGAAGTCTTATGTCGTAAATAATCTACTTATCGTGAAACTGTTGGAGAAAAACGATAATGTGATTAAATTGAATTTAAATTGAATATGGCCTACTTCAATATTTGAGTTGTGCACCTCTAAACTAGCCCAAAGCTCGCGAGATCACGAGAGTGAATCGATAGCGAGACCCAACGAGGAAGCTGGCCGCGATGTAAATCCGCTAAGTGCAATGCCGCTGGCCATGTCACACTCGCTTAACTCCAACAGAACGAGCACGCTCGTTAAAGCCCAGCTTTACTAAAGAACCCTCTCTCGCGGATGATCAATATTTACCATCAATACCGCGATATACAAAATCAGATTGGTACATAGAGATCTAGACTAGATTATCAATACTGAAAAAATCATAAAGACGAGAACACTTTATCGACTTTACATAATTTTTTAATGTAAAGGATTGTTTGCTTTTATATCGATTTTATATTAAATAGAAATGTTCAAATAAGCGTTCAAATAACATTTATCATCAGTCATATAATTATATGCAAATCTTAATTTTATAATAATGTACTCTGTAAAAGATTGAATCAGTGTATTATCACTGACTTCAGTGCTATATTGTATACTTATAATATATACTTGTATCAGCGAATATTTTTTTTCGATAATAATGCACACACTGATTCATTTTTATAATAGAAGTTATGGTTTCTACAGATTAAATATAAGAAAATCGTAACCTCTAAAAGTGAATCAGTGTATTATTACTGAAAAACAGTAAATATTCGCTGATGATTACATCAGTTATAAGTGTAGCATTGAAGTTAGTAATAATAGATAATACACTAATTCCCTTTTACAGACAATGTTAAAAAAATTACTAATAGAAAGATTATTCTGCAAGAAGACGCTATAACATATAATAAACAAATCATCGATAAATATAAAATAAATCAAAATCTCGTAAATTAAGAATTATTGTTTTAGTTACATCAAGTTATCGAAATATCGATCGAAGTCGAATAACGTCCATTAACGCCCAGTAGGCGAATTGTTTTCGCTAGTTGTAACCGCAAATCATTTCGTGGTGACAGTTATCGAAAAGAAATGCGCCGTTTTTCCCGTGGGGAACAGAAATAAGGGCGCCAATCTAGACGTAAGTCGTCGACATCGATGTCCGCGAAAACGCGATCGAGATAGTCTCGCGTTTAATAAATATTAATGGGTCCGCGGTTCAAACACACACACACACACACACACACACACACACACACACACACACACACACACACGCACGCACGCACGCACGCACGCACGCACGCACGCACGCGCGCACGCACATACACACATACACACACACGCGCGAAGCTCAGACTCGCTCGTGAACTGCAGCAACGCAGAACAAACGTGATTCCCAACACATATAATGGCGCATAAAATTCAAAAGCACGTCAAGAGAAGCAAGCAGGCTGGGACGAGAAGAGAGGAGTTCCTATTGAATTTATAGAAGTCATCGTTGTGCGCGGATCTTTAGAACGCGACATCCCTTCTTCTCCCTTTCTTTTTTCGCGATTCCCTCTTCCTTTTTCTTTTCCTGTCTTACACCCCTTACCTACTCGCGGCATCTCAAGAATTCATATAAATCTGAGTTCTCCTCGAGAGTCTCGTCGGAAAAAAGCAACGATGCATGAATAATGCAGGTGGCGTACGTGTTACTACTATATTTTATTATGGCTTCGCCGATCACAAACGGGCTATTTCTCAATTAACGAGAATTGGTCGAGGTATCGATCGAGTCTCGTCCTGTGCTAATTACAGTGAAAGCCAAAGGAGCTTCGATAGTGTGACCGTACGCTTTAATTGAAGCAATGATAAAATTGGCGATTCCATCACGTGGTTCGTTCCCATACCGCGAAAAATGGGCCGATGCGCGTCTCCATGCGGTACGGTGCGATGCGATGCGATGCGATGTGATGCGATGCGACGCATACGATGGCTCTGATCAAACGGTGCCGTCGAGCGAAAAATTTGCGGGCGAAAGACTTCAAAGTGAGGTTTGGCCGACGCAGTCAAATCATTCCGGGTGGTACAAGGCGCGCGCGAGGGGGAAAACGTCAAACGTCCAAATTTCACATAGCGCCACACTTGTGTTACGTCCTTTCATTTGACCCCAGAACCTATTCGTTAACACACCAGCCTGCCTGTGTACACCCTATGCACGTGAAATTTTTGTTGGATTTATTGGCGCGCCGCGTGTTCGATTAGAATCTCTTTCAAAAGCTGCCATTTCGTCCGGCCGCTTCGTTTGAGCGTCGGTCTTAAGCCTATAAGCGAGCTTTTTTAAAGCTGGAGACAATTGAAGAGTCGAAATGTCAAAACTAAATGCTCCTCATCTTTCGAACTACTATACTGAAAGAAAAGATTGGTTGCTGCAACAATTTAGATAGTAAAATATGGCATAGTATTTTTAATCGGCTACAGCAACAAGAAGTAGCAGTAAATTTTTAGTTGCGTTAGCCTATTGAAACCGTGTACTGACATTGCAGATAGGCTAACGCAACTAAAAATTTGCTGTTACAACTAAAAACTGGTTGCTGTAGCCGATTAAAAATGTTATGTTATATTTTACTATCTAAATTGTTGCAATAACCAATCTTTTCTGTCAGTATACCTTCAGTATCTGCGGAATTATGAAATAAAAAATGTATGAAAACTGAGTATTATTTCATTCAGTTTTTCATAATTAAAAAATTTCGAAAATTTTTTATCCAATCTTAATTAACGAGTGTATTAAGACTTTCACTACATCACAAGTTTTGCATATTCA
>NW_017259254.1:3193346-3196720 GCF_001594045.1 Atta colombica | reverse complement strand
AAGTACATGATGACATTCTATAAAAAAAATATGATTGAATTAACAAAATATGTTTAATTTTAATATAAATAAACGAAAATTCTAGTATTATAAATTTTGGTATACAACCAAAATACTTGTATATGAAATCGGTTAGAGTTTATTTAATGTATGTATATATAATAATAATAAAATAATAATCTAAATATTTGATTATTATAATAACAAGCGAAAAAGAACATGGATTAAAGTGACGTACGGTTAAAGGAGTATTGGTAAAACTTCTGAGTATCATAATTAAATAATTTAGTATTTTTTATCCATTTGGTATTTTTTTTTTTTCGGAATTCGCACAATCAAATGTGTCTGATTATCGTAAGAATATATAACTCCAAACTTGTCCGGTTATTTTACCTAAAATTATAGATCGTTTATATTTCAAATAATCTGGTTATTGCGTATTTTAGGTTAATACAACCAATATTTTTCAGTGTAGGTACACTCGTTTAATTTGATATTTGTATATATGTACGTACAGATGTATAGAATCAATAAAGTTTTTAAAACTACAAGTGTTTTTCCACAATTTTGTTAATTATAATATAATTTTGTAATTATTTAATCAATTATTTTGATAATCTAGATATCTTAAATAAATCATGATTTATATCTTCAAATATTCTTAAATTTTATTCTACACATATTTATAACCTGATGCTCTAACTATAGGTTATATGCATTCAATTATACTTCTGACTACGCATATCATTGTACTGTGGTTTTATTCGTAAAGAATTTTGCTGAAATAACCACATTTAATTATGAAAATAATAATTGCGCGAGCGTTTTATTTCATCCGCTAATTTCTAGGGATCAAGTATCCTCGCCTGCTTAATCTCAAATTAATTACCTCGAACGGGCATTCATCGTTAGCGAACTATCGCCATCGGCCAGCGTGCAAATAAATTTGACTTCCGACATTAAATGCGTATTGTCTGGTGCGAGTGTGGGGGAGGACGGTGGATATATCTGCATTTAAAACTGGAACGATCTCGAGATTGCCATGACGACGGAAGCATACAACCGGGAAGCCTTTCAACGGTGAATGTTTTGCAAGCACTTGAGAAACCAATCAGCTACCACCGCCGCCGCCGCTCTCTCTCTCTCTCTCTCTCTCTCTCTCTCTCTCTGCTTCGCCGTTCTGGACGGGCACCAATCTTCTGATCTCGGTTAGCAAATTTACGACACAGCCGAGTTGGTGCGTTTCTCGTCGAGCGATGGTTTCTGCTCGCGCTAAAGTGAGCCGTACTTAATTAATCCAACATGCGCCCAGCTTCTCCAACTCTCCACCCCGTTCCTTACCCTTCACTCTACCGCTCACTTCCTACCCCCTTGTTGAACCTTCATTACAAAATTATTCATTGATTTAGGATAGTTGACAGCAAGTATGCAGCGTTAAGAGGAACGCTGACATAAGTCAATAAAGATAATATCTTAATGCAATATTAGAGTGTGTTTTTCCTAATTTTGAAACATCCAAAGAATTTGATGACTAATATCTTATGTAAATCATAGGTAAAATGTAAAATAAAATGTAAAATATAATAATCATTTATATTTATTATATTATATTCATTCTAATAAATATATATCATTATTTATGTACTGTATATCTAAAAAAATATTTATGATCGATACCAATAAAATAAAAAAAACGTTGCGAGGAAATGAATTTTTCTGTTGTCATTTATCAATTATTTCGTTCTTTTTTTTTATTCATCACATATTCGTCCACTTCGTTTTTCAAAATCTTGCGATTGTTTCTCCTGTTTATTTAATATATATAAAGCTTTTTGTTTATTCATTATTGCATATATGCGAACGCGTTCGAGCAATTGATTCGTGTGCTAGAGACTCGTGAGCTCACCATTGAAAAATATATACATTCGATACACAAGGGATCTCATGAAACATGCACGTTCACAGGTGCATTTCTATTTTTCTACGTATCGACATGTGAAATAAAGATAAAGCATGTTCTCTCATTCAAGACAATTTTTCGCTCTTTTCTTCCTCCCAATGCTCTAGAGACCAATACCCATATAATCGTCTATTTAAAAAATGTGTCAACTGGGTAAAGTCCACATAATAACAAAGTCGGATGTGCGATAAAATCAGAAATTCGAACACCTTAGTTTAAAAATTTATAAATAACTTATTCTGAACATAAATATTTAAATATTTCATTATTTGATAGAAAAAGGGGCTAAAAAAAGAAAACTTATTTATATTATAGTCAGCCACAGTAGTTCAAATCTGTCTCTGGGGTGTTTTCAACAACGTTAATAAATATAAAATTCCCAAAACTACTCCGAAATTCTACTTGTGTTTTATTTTATTTCTCTCAACATTTATTATCCTATTTAAATATTTCATTGCATTTCGCTTCTCGTAACGCATTTGCCCTCAATCCACAAGCATTCGTTGAACTGGTAATCGCGCAGATTGGCGTTGATTCAATCAAAGACACGTATATATACGGAACAATGCTTACCAGTCGAATCATACTTGCCGGCGCTGAATCTAGATTTCCGTAATTCGATTAACCAATCAGAGAGAGTCGATTGTAATAGAAGCACCACGGTGCGATAATGTTTACGAACCGCGTTTCATGGTGAAGAGGAGCCCTATCGATTTCTGGGCAGATTCGTCCCCTTCTTATTAAGTATTCGTGATAAGCTATCGTTCCGCAAAATGGTTCACGGTCGCGCAGATTGACCTACCGAATTCGCCGATCTAGCACAGCCGGTGGAAAATTGACAATATAAATTCAATTATCGTTATAACGGACTCTAAGTGGAGTAAATCGATAAGCTGGCAGCCAGGCGGCCGGGACGTTCACACGGAAAATCTTTTTATTTTCACGGTTTTATATCCGGTGCGCGCCCATGATGACGTAACCGAGGCCATAACGATCGTTCCTATTTCTACCCGTTCCTATCCGAGTCGCGATGGCTTTCTGAAAAAGAGTTATAACTCCAAACATTCAGATGCATCAATAGCTTTTCAGCTACAGGCAAAAAGAGGATTACAATGCAATTTATTTTCCATGTACAATCAACAAAATGCAAATGCACCGCATTCATACGAATTTTATTATCGTATTATATATGACTTTCGTGCGTAGTTACATGTAAACGTACTTTATCTCATCGATTTGTCAAATAAAGCGTTATTCGAAACCGTTCTTTAGCTAGGCCGCAATGATAACTTAAAAATCATTCTTTTGGAGTTGCAATCCTATTGTATGAACTGCCAAACTGTCGGTCCTCTTTTCACTTTTTTTCTCTCCAATACGGCGAATTAAATTCGGAAACGAATTGCTCTATTGCAAT
>NW_017259254.1:3190631-3193246 GCF_001594045.1 Atta colombica | reverse complement strand
AGAAAAAAAAGAGAGAGAGAGAGAGAGAGAGAGAGAGAGAGAGAGAGAGAGAGAGAGAGAGAGAGAGAGAGAGACGGGGGAGAAAGGGGGAGGGAGACGGAGGGAGAGGAAGGAAGGAAAGAGAGAGAAAGGGGGAGAGATAGAAGGAAGCAGGGAAGCATAATTTCGTTTGCACGGTGATGGTAAAGAATGGCAGAACCTGCTGCATGCAATTGCGTAGACTGGTTTATCGATTGGTCGAACGAAATTCACGTCGCCAGGCCGGAAGCCACGCATAAATCGGGTTTATACCGACAGTAAAATCCCACTTGCGTATATCAAAGTAACAGAGTAACACGATAAAATTGGGGGGGTATAAACTGCCGCTGATATGGAATCGACGTCATTAAATCACCAGATTTGCTAGATTGGCAGTGAATTACTTTATTTTTAACCATTAAACGCCGGAACCGCAGGGATAAAACGAGGATTTTACCCCGGCGCGGTTTCACTCCACTAACTATACATCGCCCGCGGGTGTCTCGCATCGATAGTGATGAAAATAAATCGCATCGTCGTTATCTACTTCCGATACATCGCGTCGGTGATCCCAAAAACGTGTTTTGCGCGTGCCCTTTGGCAGTAATTTCGTCCGCGTACAAACGCGCGCACGCTGATATTTCCGTATCTAGTTTGATTAAGGTAATCGCAATAAATTGTCAAATAGCAAAACGCAATACGGGACCCCCTAATGCTGATACGTATGGCTTGTTAAACAGATTGTGGTGGTAGTCACTTTGTTCGATCGTATTATTCTAAATCAAGCATGATAATAAAGTCTCGTAAAATAACGCTAGATGTAACGATAATAGTAAGTAGTGCGATACACTTTGCATCTTAGTCAACGACAACTCTGCGTCGAGTAATTAAAGTAACTCTCGAAGCAAACTCTCGAAAAAAAAAAAATAATAAAAAATAAAAGTCTCAATAAATTAGAGACTTACCAGTAAGAGTATCTTACTTTTCGACGTTGTCACGTACTCTGCGATTGTGTACTCGGCCTAACTAGCCGAACTTTCTTGATTACCAGATACGCGACGGATTAAATATTCATGATGCTTTTACGAATCGCCCAGCGGTGAGTTCAAGTATTCTGTCAATTAAGCATTTAAATCAACCGCGCGCGCCAAAGTTTACAGGAAATTTTTTAAACTAACTTCTCGCACACGTCGTATCTAAAATGTCGCGGATTCCTCTAAAAATCCTTGAAAAACCCAACTGCTGGTTAGTTTAAACGTCATTTTAATCTAGCGAAGCCAGAAGATCGCTCGCGCTGCGAATAATTTACTCGCGAAACCACTCCAGGGGACCATTGCCACAGGTACGAGACGCAATTCCCTGCGGGACTCCAACCGGCCATTGTGTTAGAGCGGGCTGTAGATTATAGTGCGAGTTACCCCAAGTCAAAGCCCACATCCCAAACTCCGTCGTCGAAACTCGCCAGCCTTACTCGTGAACAATATGCCACTCGCGAATAACGTCTAGTCAGAAAAGCTCGTCGGTCCTGTCCGAATCCGAGTTTCTCTCACTTGTAGGGATGCATCCATATACATGTATGTGTATGTGTGTGTATAGCATTGTGCAATATTCTACCATCAAGACACTTTGACGAATTAATAACCAGCGATTACTTAGACTTATTGTTGGCGAAAATTTTATGAGATTCTATCTTTTATAAAATTGTGATATTAAAACTGTCGCTAAAACCGTAAAATTTATTAAATTCTATTAAAGTTGTTTTAAAATTAAATGAGAAATAAAGTTGCATTACCCATTTATATATCATTAAAGCTTAAACTTTTAAGCGCCCAAGTTTTTCTTCCTTTTTTATTCGAGTGATCTAAATGTTTTTAAAGTTAAAGTAAGTTTAAGAACACAAGAGAAAAATGAAAAGAAGCTTAATATTGTAATTACCAATTAAAATTTAAATTATAACATATTAATTGCGCATTTTTATTTAAGTACAATCAGTACAAGTGTATCGTACAGAAATATATATAATGAAAGTTAAATATTTAAAAGTTTGCATAATTAAGCATTAGAAAATTAACAAAATTGGTAAAGCTATTTAATCAATATTTGTTAGTAAACTTTCGACACTTATTATTGTAGTTTCTAACATCGCATCGGTAGAATGGTAATATACCTTTTAAATCAATAAAAGCTGATTGCACCAACGGGTGCTCGCGATCATAATTAACCAAAGTTTCTTTCTCCATCGATGTTACGTCTAGAGATATAATCTAGGAAGGGACTAGGGAATCGCTAACTATAATCTGATAACATAGCAGTACCATTCATTCGTGTTAATACTGTGCAGTGCATCTAGCACTCCCTTGGGGCAATGAAGCTTAACCAAGGCTGTCTCTGCAACTCATCCCAAGAAATAGACGTTGCAGCCGACCCAATAGTCCAACTAACGCGAGTTATCGGCAATCCCGACAAAGCGACGATACGACCGTGACGTTATCGATAACTAGCGACGATTATCAATAATTGTCAACTCTCTCTCCCTCTCCTTCCCCCCCCCACTCTCTCTCATTCTCTCTCTCTCTCTCTCTCTCTCTCTCTCTCTC
>NW_017259254.1:3186403-3190531 GCF_001594045.1 Atta colombica | reverse complement strand
CTCTCTCTCTCTCTCTCTCTCTCTCTCTCTCTCTCTCTCTCTCTCTCTCTCTCTCTCTCTTTCTCTCTCTCTCTATCTTCTGGGACTGTAAATTGAACTCTCAGCCACTCTCGGCAACAAGTGCCAATTACAAAAGGCCGCACGAGACGCCGTTTACCCGGTTTACGTGTCGGCCGGCGTGGTCGGTACCCTAATCTGGGATCGAAGATCGCCCTACCGAAGAGGAAGCGAGGGAGACAGCATGCCTTCGTGCCGACCTAACCCAATCTCGCAGAAGGCTGCGAAATTCGCTTATGGCAAGTCACGCGATTCGCCGATGGAAATCGCCCGAGGGGTTAATGCCATTAAGCGTCGTTTCCTCGACCGGCGCGATTAAACGCGGATTTTTCTACGCGAACGTGAATACGCGCGAGCAACGTTCTCCGAGGGATTTTAATGAGACGACGAGGGTATGATCGTCGCGTCTCTCGTCCACGATCCTCTTTTGTAGAACGTGATCCTAGCTGATATCCTTTCTCGCCTTTCGTTGGATAGAGATGAAGAAAGAAAGAAAAAAGAAGAGAGCATATCGACGGCGACTTAATCGGGGATAGAAGTTTTCACGATTTAGAGGCTCGATGATCAGTCGATGCCGGAATTTCATCCACTACCGAATTTTGGTACCGTAAACCGCAATAATGGAACGTGACGAATTTCACGACACAGTCTTGCGCACGTGAATGAGCGAACGACATGAAAAAAAAAGAAGTGAAAAAAAGAGAGAAAAAGAGCGGTGGTTTTGTGCGAATTCACGCCCCGGCAACGTGAACACGAGGCAAACTTCTGTGATTTTTGAGGAAACAAAGCACACATCGTCCCTGTGGCGCGTTGTTTCGCGAACGAGAACACTGTTCGGTTCATAGAGAAACGTCGATGTCGCGAATAGAAGCTTTGAAGGGAGCTAATAGCGTCATTTAACTCGGGGTGAAATTTGAATCAGAGGGGGAGGAAGCGAAATTGCCCGGCGAAAGAACGCCGTTCATCGGCATTTCATGCACTGGATTGTTCCACTACAATGGGGAACAATGTTCAATTACGGGAGTTGGATAAGCTGTTCGGACCTGATGTTGCATTTTTACTAAAATCTGTACAAAAAATAATTCCTTCCAATACGTAATTTTAAATTAAAAGCAATTTTAATTTAATAGTATTTCTCATTTTCTTATAAATTTTATCTTAAAATATGATATATATGCGATTAACATTTGAGCGAATTCAATAAAATATAAACCTTCGAATATCTATAAAACATCTATAAAAAAATTATTACATATATCTAATCTACAACATTTTGTATATTGTTTTTATATGTATCTAGAAATCGGAAAAAAAAAATATTTGTTTCAAATATAAAACATACGTTTTCTTAACTTTTGTAGAATTATATAAATGCAGCAATCACAAGTCTTGGCTAAAAAAATAGTTCTAATTTAACGAGAAACTAGTATCATTTTTCCATCTTGGTAATTTCTTTCTTCTATTACTTATTTCTGTCTTGTTTAAACACGGTTTCGGAAGAAACAACTTTTAACAGTAACAACTCTTCTTTTTACTAAAGAAACGATACAACAACACGAGCTGACTACCTTCAATTCAGGAGTCGTTTTACGCGTCGCGCAGCATTACCGACCATTTGAGAGTGCAAACTTCGAAATCATCCCGTTCGTTCGCACGGGATTTCGAACGAGTTCGCGAAAGTTTCATCGCCGATTGGGAACGGAATTGGCGTTCGCTCGCTCGCTCGCAGAATCAGCCTCTCCATTCTCGTGCGCAACTTGTATCGCTATCTAAAGGAAGAAAATCACAGTCCTCAAGACCCGACTGAACGACTTCACAAAACGATTGCGAAAGATTATGCGACAGCTCAATAAGAAAATCTGAGAAAGAGCCTATGTTTTACGAATGCATCACGAACACGCCGCATGCTTCGGTTGATTGCAAAACTTCTTAAGCGACAACGTAAACTGTATGCGAAACTTGCGATGGAAAACGAGCGGGTGAGTTTTTGAAAAATAATACAATCACGCGTTGGAAAGTATATTACAAAACTCTCACGCAAGAATAATAAAGTAATACGTGCTTCATCCAGAGTGACAGTAAAATAAAATGACATTTCAAGAAGTGAAAAGAGACAAAGCTTTTACATTTTGAAAACAGCATTACTTGTATAAGTTAATTTTAGTTGTTCAACCGCATTTAATTTATTTAAAAATAATCTAATTAAAGAGCGCGAATTATTGTTGAATACAATGCGTTAATAACGAATTTCTTTAATATATCTAAAATTCATTTTTCTTTAACGAGCTGACATCAAAATAAAAATTTTAATTATAACATTAGTTAAAGAGTGGAATTCAATTAATTCCTTTAACTCTACCGTGCAACAGAAATTCATTATTTACTCCATACAAAGAACGTATTTATAAGATTAGCCACTGTTTAATCGAAAAGTGTCATCCTGTTCTGTGTAATTCCCTCCGACGAAACAGACTATTCTTTCGCCGCGATTCCGGCGCGTCTCGCGCAAATTCAATCTAGAGCTTGAATTACGCAGATAACGCGAAATTACGTTGTCTCGCCGGACCATCCCAGGCGAGCCTTCAGAGCGGAGGGCATAAAAGTCGAGCACGAAATTCCGCCACACGTCTCGACTACGATCGTAAACGAAGAGAATGAGAGAACGAGTGAGCCACGAAACTGCCGTTTAAACGGACATCCGCGCGGTTTCTTTAACCGAGTGGCGTCGTCGCGAAAACGCGTAAAAACATTACGTAAATGCACACCGCATATTCGGACCCCTATCAGCTATAAATCTTATCGACATTAAAATCAGCATGTATATCTCCGACGATGACAGGAGCTCACTCATGGAACGCCTGTCAATTTCAGCGCCGTCATTTTCCTGCCTGTTTCCTTATTCTCTCTCTCTCTCTTTCTCTCTCCCTCCCCCCTCCGCTTGTACCCTTATGTGAAAATCGTCATAAAGTCGCACCCTTCGAAGGCGAGTCGAGGCTTACGCATTACATAGGCACGTACCTTGGTACGTACGTGCGCGGATCGATAACTCGCACGTCGTAACTTATGCCGCGCCTCGTATCCCGTCATCCTCGTTTTCGTCGTCGTCGTCGGTATCCTCCTCCTCCTCCTCTTCCTCCTCCTTCCCCTTCTCTTCCTTTCACCTCCTTCTGCCTCCTCGTCGCGATCGTGATCGCGTGAGAGCTTTTCAACGCGGGACACAGCATTATTGTGCTGCCGCAGCAGCCACTGTCGGTGCACGCGTACATCAGATCGTGTGCGCACGGAATCCCACCGAATCAGAAAATAATCATCGCAGCCACGGCTCACGTGCGCGAGAGATAGTCTCACGTTCTCTCATCGGGGTAGAGAGAGGTTCGGGTACAATTTTCACCGTGATATTAAAAGTCCGAGCACGTTGCATCCCCGTCCCGGGGTTGTCGCGCCGTCTGCGAGAAGCTGGTTAGCGACTTTCTTTTCGCCATCCTACCCTTCCGATAGCTACGACACAACGAGAACCGTCTGTGCGAATACAAGAGACCCGTATCTCGACGGTGATTTGTGTATAATACCCCAACGCATAAGACGGAAGCCGATGAATCGCGCGCAAATCTTCACTCATTCACAGAATTATTCCAGAATTATTCTGAGAAATAATTTCTGAGAACGATTTCCTATATCTATCATTATTATGCAGGATTATTACGTCATTTAATTAGACTTCTATTCGACATTAAATGATGAATTTTAATTATCAAGATATGCTGTTATTTCCATATGGGAGAGAATTATTTAATTACTATCATATCATATATGCAGGATTTGTACAAAAGAGCACAGTAAAATGACGCAACACTTTGTTGAGATATATAACGATGTTACGTTATGTAATAGTCATGTGAACTACGTTACAATTTACAATTCCCGGAATTGAAAACAAAACGATCTGGTATGATCCATTTTGATATGGGCCGAATAAACGTTTTAATCGGCTTTCATCTATTTATTATTTATAAAAGAGTATCAACTAAAATATTATATTTTTAAAATAATAAACAAACAAATAAGTGGATA
>NW_017259254.1:3174479-3186303 GCF_001594045.1 Atta colombica | reverse complement strand
ATATATACATATATATATATATACAATTTATATATACTGCATATGTGGGGTATCAAATATCAAAGGAAAATAATATTTTACTATTGAAAATTTTTAAATCACATTTTATTATCGTGAAGACATAAGGCGAGTAAACTGCACAGCAATTACAATCTGTCAACTTGTAGTTATCGACTCGATATAGACAGAATACTGTAGAGTAGAAACAACAGCTCGCTGAAGAAAAGGCACTCGAAATGATCGCGTCTTAAAATCGCCAGCAGACCTCGGGCGGCAGTTTCCCCTCTATTTTATACTTTTACGACGGAGGGCGCGACTATTCCAATAATCGTAAAAATGAGGCAACGTCTCGGAATAGCGCCGCGGGCCAAGATACGCGTCATTAGGCGTGCGGCATTCGCAAAGTTAGTAGGAAGAGTCGCGGGTGTAAGCCGTACCAACGTAACGGCCGGTCGTAACGATAACCGTACCAATGCTAAACTCGAGTTCTGCAAGCGCGAGATGAAAACGTGAAAAGGCAAATCCGAAAAGAGTAACATCTGGATCGTCGCTGCATTATTACATATTAATTATGTATACAAATTCTTAAATTTGGTAGAAAATCGCAAGAGATTTTTTCTTTTTCTGTATCAATATCGCAGATATCAATGTAGCATCCTTTCTTAACTACTGGAAAAATGATTTCAATTTTTATTTAATATCCTAGCTTTCGCATACTGTTATATTTATTCAATTTACGCGTGTTTAATTATATAAAGGAACATGCAATATATCAATACTGCTTTTTATTTATAATATATTTTATTATTAATCATATTGCCGCATTAATAAAAAAGAGATTCCAAACTAATAACAATGACATTCCAAATTAATAATTTTTCAATAAAGCAGCATTTTAAAATTCTGAATTGAAACAACGCTTTAATTAGGCTAGTAATTTTAATTAAGTTACTAGTTTTAATCGTATTAGTAAATATGCAGTTTCTATGCAACTTCATTTTCTTTATGTCGTACTTTCAATTATAAATATTATCAAGAATTCTTTAAAATTATGTCACAAATTTTCAAAATTCAAACTACAAGTATAATGTAAATTTCATTCTTTCTCAGAATTGTGATACTTTTCCATGAGAAAACTATTTATTGTTCTTTTACAAATATGTTAATCTTTAGGATCAATTTTTCTTCATTATCTCCAAAATGTTAATTTTTTTACTTGTCACTTTTCTCAATTATCAACACAGTGATATACCTACTCCTAATTATATCGATAAAAGCAATATCGATACTCAAGTAATTATTTTGAAAGGTACACAATCGAAGCTAATGATGTATTGAGTCTTGCAAGATAGACATCGGTTTAACACTCGATCAAGGTCTCGCGAATATCCGTAATTATGTACGATCAGAGAAATGCAGTAAAACGAATATACACATACAAAGAATATATCGGGGATGCTTAATTGAAGCCGTGCTCAGTGTACAGAATGAGCCAACGGATGTTTTACTCCGGAGGGTATGGGCCGGTTTTACTCTGACAGATTCTTAAATCTTTCGCGAATTACGTGACGCGAATCGTCGCGAAGGAAAGCGTGACGATGATGGGAATGTGTGACGCGCCACACGCCTGATTTCGCATCCGGAGTGTCGCGTCGACTATTCGACCTCTTCTCCTCGCATCAGTCAACCTCTTTGCCGGCTCGGACACGTAAAGTGGAGGAATTGCGCTTCCGGAATACTCTTTGATGTCCCATCGTCCGATCAGCTCGATTGGGCGAGCCGTCTGTGAATTCTACTGGGAATTCGCTCGACGAGAGGGGCCGAAAATCGAGAGGCCGAGTGAGTTCTCGGTATTGGCAATGCGGCGCGTCACTCCAAGGGACGTTACCGAGAACTCTCAACAGCGATCGTGACGTTTTAATTCCAGTGTTGAGGAACGAGGTGTCGGGATTGCAACGAGCTATAGGAAGAATTAAACATTAATGAATATAATCTCGTCGTGCTCAGGTCGTACCAAGAACGCCGCAGCGTGTGGTGATATCGGGAAAAATGTTGACGCCTGTAATCGAGCGTGATCGATGGCATCTTTCTTTACCTTTGCGGGATAGGATATTACGATCTTTACTGACATATATAATATTAATAATACGTATTTTGAGTAGCTGAATATAAATCAGAGAGAGAGAGAGAGAGAGTGCGCGAATTATCATCATGCCGCGAGCACTAAAACATCTGGTCCCAACTCGGGATAGGTAATTATGCGGTCATTCGATAGATAAATCAGTTAAATTATCCATGTCAAACTATCCTCAGACTGGTTATCTTCGTTCCTTCCCCCTTCCCTATTCGCTTCTTGTTCCCCGGTTCGCTTTGCTATTATCAATCCGATCCTCCTCTCGACTCGATCAGAACATGGTCGCGCTGCAATTTAAATTCTCTCATTGAGAATCGTTAAAATCTCTTTCCTTCTCTTCGTCCTTCCCGCTTTCTCCAGCCTAAGATCGAACGACATAACAATCGTTTAAGAATTATCAATAAAATCAAAGTTCGTTATAGTTATAACTTAACGATGCGAACGTATATAATGTGAAACGACGACGTTGACCGCCTCGTCTTGCAAATTCTTGACAATTATCGTCAATTTTTTACAATCTACTCTCATTGTGTAGTTTGATAGTTTCACGTAATCCTTGTTTTACGTACAATCCAGATAATCCATAAACACATGAAAGAACAAAAAGAGATTGTGTATAACGGCGTGCTTGTTGAAGCAATTAGAAATTATAAATAAAATTTATGGCTCATATATGCTTACCAAACCAAAATTAAATGGAATTATTTCATTAAACTACGTTTATCTAACATAAATATCTTAACAAATTTAATTAAGTAAGACAAAATTACTAAAGAAACAATTTCAAGTACAATCGTCGTGTGTGTGTGTGTGTGTGTGTGTGTGTGTGTGTGTGTGTGTGTGTATCAACATACCTTTATTAATTTTTTTTTAATTTAATTGCTTTTAATTTTTCTAACGCACATTTATCACACAAAAGATTGGATGTGCAATGTTTTTGGATTAAGAATGTGGAGATGCAAATTAGCGTATGTTATAATAGACATAGTGATTGCAAATTACAATCACCGGACCGGAAAGGGTCAAGTCACGCGATTTCACGGACGCGATCTATTTTTACAAAGCTTAATGGATTAATGGGGCATTCTATCAATTGGATAATCGAGCGTACGTAGGTAGGGTTTGCGAATTGACATCATTCCGAAGCAAATCGCTTGACGAAATAATCGTCGTAATGGAGCCTGAATTATCAAAAAGTTCCTACTGATTTCAGTGCTGTTAAAAACTTTGGAAAACGATTTCATCCTATTTTCCAAACAGCCTCGTCACTCGAAATGCTGCAACAGCTGGAGCTCGTTAAATGTATTTTGAGCAGGCATGTAATAACAACGTGTTATTGTTCCACGCCGGTGTGAAAACGTCCGGTGCACGCGCCAAACTAAAATTACTGCATAACCTTGACAAAAGATTCCAATGTGCCCGATTTCACGCGACAAATATAATATCGCAAATCTAATTAAATATTGAACTCGGTTAGATGTATTTATCTATTGTCTATACATCAATTTAGTAATCACAAGATAAAACAATGGTTATTATGTTACCATCAATCTAAATATACTACAAGAGAGAAAGAGAGAAAGAGAATAGAGAGATACATAAAAGAAGAGATTAAAATTTATAACATAATACTCATAACTTGAAAACAACGTTATTTCAAAATACTTTTTTTTCATAATTTTCTTTTAATATTAATAAACATTAAATAAAATCTTTTTCGATGAGAAGCTGAGAAAGCCCTTCTGTGATCCAATTATTATTTTCTATAGAGAATATTTAAAAACTAGCATATGATACTTTAATAGGGTATTCTGGAAATTAATTAAAATTGAAAATCCTAAACAAAAGTGCCGTAATAGCTTTTAAATTATAAGCAATCAAAGTTAATCAATGCTATTGCAGAATCCACACATTCAAGCACGTAACTGTATTACATGCGAAGTGATTTGTTATTGTATATCGTTTAAACTGAACTACATGAAAGTTCTTTTTCTCTTATTTTGCAACAAAATATTTATTGATTAAAATGTAATTCATTTTACAGGTAATATAAAGATTATTAATAAATAGATTATTAATAAATAGACAAATTACAAGGTTAAAATTAAAATGCAAACCTTTCAAGAATATATAAAAATAATAATTTCTATTAAGTAAATTACTTCAAGTATGATTGTAAAATATTTTTCTTTATTTAGTATTTGCGACATGTACATATATCGAAAGAAAATTCTGATTATTGCTTTCTCTCGCATCAATTTATACAATTATATATATTTATACAATTATAATATATTAATATATTAAAATCCTCAAAAGATATACTAAGAGATCAGATGCGAATCTCAGAACTATTTAAAAATGTTTTAAAAAAGAAAGAAAATAAAACATATGCAAATATTTTAACAATGTTTATCTATCGTATTTTATAGATATTAATCAATATTTATTTTATATTATAACTAAATAAATTCCATCAATATTCTGTTCTCTCCAGTATCATCCATGTATAAATATCATGAAGAAATATTCTAAAGTATTTTTGTCTGTATTTTGTATTGTTAGAATTTTATTCGTTTTTCACTATTTATTTACACAATACATTTAGGAATTTTAATTAACAATAACGTTCTTTTATTTGCACATTGTAAATTACAATTTTCCAAATAATATCTTCATAATATTTTTCATTACGGTTTTTTTTTAATCTTATAGTTCTCACACATTTTATTATTATGATATGATAATTTCATTTCGAAGTTAAAGATTATAAACGATTTCTTTTAATTCATCTATTTTAAGATAATAGATCTGAGTTATATTTCTCAATAATACTATTATATTTTTCATTTTTTCATCTATTATATATACATTTTATACAATTCTATTTTCATAGATCCATTGCCGCAAATTAAAAACAAAAAATAATATTAGGTGTAATAAAAAGAAATGCATTATTTTTCCATTCATTTTCATGCAAAAATAATGGATTTTTTTACTACACCTAATATTACTCACTAATATAATGCGCATCAATAGAGTGTAGTACAACTGCATTGATCTGTAAAATACAAATACATCCAAATTATTAAAACGTTCAAAATAATTAATATTTCAAAAATAAAAATAACATTAAATTGTTGATTTCTCTTTTTTTTTCAAATAAGAATATATGATAAGATATAATTAGGTATATAGTACAAACAAAAACAATTTTTTGAAACAAATGATAAATAAATAATAAACTTATCCTATGGCTGCTCTGCTGATGCCCAATGCCTCCCAGGTCTCCACTTCCTCTCTGATTCCTTCATTATAGTTGCACAACATTCACTCGCGAAAACACGGTTAATTAGGATCGCGATGGTTAATTACTTTGCACAGCACTCCCGACGTTAATCAAATGCGCGCTGCACGTTTCATTATATTGTGACGAAAGAATAACTCGAAGAAACAATTATACGGAACTATGATCTGCGATATCTTGCTAACTAGTATAAAAGACAAAGTTCAAACGACAAAATTGATTAACAAATCAACAGTGCATGACGAATTTACGCTACGCATAAAATGACAGGTGTTAAAATATGTTAATGACTAATTAAATTTGTGAATCGTTCAATTTGTTCCATTCGTTCCATATTCCCGCTGTTCAGTTATTTTAATTAACAATTCAAATTACGCGCGATGTGAGAAACATTCGAATTCATTAAAGGAATAATTATAACTCGTGTAAATATACTTCGATTATTATTTCAATTTTAATTTTAAATAAATACATTATGTGAAATATCTATTTTGAAACACAGTCGCTATCGCGATGCGTTTATGGAAATTAAAAGAATACATAAACATAAATGGAAAATTAAAAGAATACATAAACATAAATGGAAAATAATCCCCGTTTGCTCTCAATTTTGTTTGCTCAATCGTATTTCGAAGGCTAATAACGGAGCAGTTGTTCTCGATGTTACCTACTCGCTCGAATCTTACTATTTGAATAATAGCGTGGCGACCTTGTATAAACAATATATACGCAGTACGCAGCTCTGTTTATGAAAGCGAGCGCCGAAGGCTAAGTGACGTAGTGTTTATAGTTCTCGCGAAAACCTACAAAATAATTACTACAAATATACCCCATGTATTCTTTGCAAATTATCGATAAATATAATAAATTATCGTAAATCTTAATAAGTTGCGAACCTTATAGATCCTATTTAAATATTGATTTATTTAAATCTCGTCCTTTGAAAAGCATCATTAATACGATGTGACTAATTATATTTAAAGTAAATTCACTTTTATGCACCAATTACCTCGCTATCGTATTTACCGTTTTCTCTTTTATATTGTTTGCATCATTAAAATTCATTCAATATAAAATAAAGTACATTTACGACGTGTCTCAACGTTCGAGAGCATGGTATCATTTCGAAGGGCGACTTCGGCAAATGTGGGCCTCCTTGTGCTGTCTCAAAAGGGACAACTAAGATATCAGGAAGGACAATCTACCACGAAACAGATTCTGATTCACGACAGATTACTAATGCATTCATCTCGTAAGATATCGGTTAAAATTTTCGCCTCGCGACTCTGTTCAACGTGTCGGAAAAGATTAACATGATGGCAAGATAAAGCGACTACTTTACTAACCGGAATCGATACGTGATCGATACAAGCCTTTAACATATTCCGTTTAATTTCATCTCGCGATAGACGATATCAGATTACGATGTGTCGTAAAATGTTAAAGCGTGACGATCGCCATCCAATGAATTTCTAGGACGAACGGTTGTTAACAACGTTATCGCACGATATCAGTTACGTTTATTTCAAAGTATATATTCACTATTCACGTCGCTTGTGTCGTTTACGAGATTAGGAACGCAAAATAATATACTCTCCTCAGACATCTGAGCCTTACGCCTTAAATTACCATGGATTGTTAAGGCCAACGCAGAAAGTTTTCTCTGAACAAAGTGGCGGTTTGTTTTCGTTCAAGAAATATGTTACGTCTGATTTAGACGAAGCGGATTTCAGTTTTGAGAATCAGCCAAGAATCGAAATACAGAACAGGAAACAATACGAGGAAGAGTAGAAATTTGAATACGAGAATTGCGAGAGATAGGGGATGTGATTCATGTGATGACGAGGTATTCAAAATCTGACCAAAAAAATTGCAGCAACAAATGAGCTGTCAACTTTGGCATTATCCCAAAATAAATGTTATTTCAATGAAACATTTAGTACATAAACTGCGATAAAATTAATAAATATATTCAATATCTTTGACTAATTTATTCTAATTGCGAAATGTAATTGATTATTTTATATTTCATCTAATTATTTTGGTTAAATACAATCGATATTATACTAACTAAAGACGAATGATGATGTATCGCATATTGAATTAAACGTATTATATTTAATTGTTAAGAGATTATGGTAGCTGAACACTGAGTTACACTAAACACGTAAAACTCCTCAGGCAAAAATAAATAAAAGCGCTCTTCGGCAACATCGTTAAACGAGTTTTACTTTCTCCCCGCAATTCCCCGCGTAAAAATCTACGAAGCCCTAAAATTCCATAGATACAAGCAGGACTACAAATCGCGTTAACCTTCTTGGCCTCGCCATCCACTGCCCATCTTAAATTCAGAGCATGGAATGCCGCACTAGAGAAAAAAGCAGGCAACGTCCTTAAACCCGAGAGAAAAGGTAGATGGTAACTGGTAGGATTTCGCCAATTCTCTTGTCACGAAATACACACACACACACACACACACACACACACACACACACACACACACACACACACACACACACACATATACACACACACACACATTTAATCTAAATAGAAATACCGCTATGTTTACTCGAACGTTCTAAATTGAATGAATAGAAACAAGGAACAAAAATATTCAACAACAAATCGCAATTTTGAAATCATCAATCATAATTTTATAAGATATTATATAATGAAATTGAATTATATATAAAATAGACTATATGCAGAACATAATTATTCAATTATTTATTATTTCATAAATTGTCAACATCGACATATCTATCTTATTATTTTATATAAGAAATGTAGATGTATGTAGATATTATATAAAATCTACATTCAAAAATATAAAATATATTCAAAATATTATTTATTATTTTTTTCTCGATATTTTTAAGCTCTCCATTGATATTAAAATAAATTAATAGCATATCCTTTATTATCGACAAATATTAAGACGTGAAAACATTGAGACATGAAACAAAGATATGGATACATCAAAAATTGTAAGAATAATGAATGATACATAATGAATGATACAATGATATCAAATCTTTGATAAATGCCTTCGCGAGCGTAATTTTATATTTTTTTGACAAACAGACACACTCGCCTTCAAGACATCTACGAGAAATAAATTACGTAACAATTCACGTGGATATCAAATGTCGTCCGGCTTGAAGAAGAGAACCTGTCTCATCCTTACCCTTCCTCTTTTTTCTTTCTTTTCTTTCTTCCCTTTTTAGGTCGCTCCTTTTTATTTTTTATTTTATCACCGTTGCTGCCCCGCTTTCGTTTCGAAGACATACTACCTGTACCGATCGTAAAGCACCCCCGTTGTAGATACGCCATTGTCACTTTCTGAGTCGCTTGGGAACCGGAACGTGCAGACTCAGGTATGTGTCTGGATATTCTTACCTGTTGAACCTTCGTTGAACTCCCGAACGTCGCTTTGTCCGCGTACACGTTCAGCGACGCGATCGCGCAACGAGTTTCACCGAGCATAATCGCGTCGGAGGCGGAGGGCCGCTCGCATTCATGAATTTAAGCAGAACGTGAATTCCGATTTAAACAGAGTCTCGGGGGAGAAAAGGAGTCTAAGGACGAATCAAGGAGGCAAACCTCCTTGAATCTTAATTCGAACTACGAATTTAACGGTATACGCCACGACAGAGCGATCGGTAACGAGATCGCGAGATTGCGCGATCGTGTGCAAAGGGATTAATCAGACCACTGTCTGCTCGGGCTAAAATACACGAAATCTCACCATCGATCCTATAGGGACAGACCTAAATCACACTCTAACGAGTCCGCAAGGATTAATATACTCATTTGTGGTCTCGATAAGAAAAGTATCGTGAAATAACATTCACCTATTAGCCATGATTCTTTAATATAGCAGATAAATTATTGATATGAAATGTTAACTACATGACCTTAACTACATGACCTTATCAAATTTTAATAAATACTAAATTATTTGAAATTTAATTAAATAATTCAACTCGATAAAAAGCAAATAGTTAGTTCAGAATAACGAAACACCTGTCAATTTATTTAATTGGCTCGATATTATTGCGCTTTATTTCTGATTCGACTCTCTCTATAAAAATAAAAAACAAAAACAATATTTTGGTTCCACACAGTTCTGTTCACATTTAGTAGCAAAAATAAGAAGATTATATCTATATAAAATCATTTGATCACAATTTATACTTTGCAAATTGTTTATCAAAGTTTCCTACATAGTTAATAAAATCATTTTGTATGTAAATGAATATCCTAAAATAATGATGTATTAAAATACACAAAAAAGACAGTTATTTATAGATTTGATTTAAATTCTAAACATTCCCTTTAAATACAATATATTTTAAGATAATAATTTTTAATAATGTATTAAATCTCATTAATAATTTATTTACTCTTTTATTATAAGTTGCTCGTCCAAAATTTATGCTATACAGCTTGTTAGTGTCAGTATTATTGTTTTAAGATATTTATATGTTAATACTTCTATACGCATTTTTAGTTTATATTGCATACAACTGCAATTTACAAAGACTATCATAAGACTAAAATGATTTAATTAGATAGTGGATAGAGTTTTTTTTTACTTATGAATTAATTTCTACATATCTAATGAGAAAATATAATTACACTTGAAAAGAAAAAACTATCGATAAACATTATATGAAAAAAAAATTGGTAAACATACATTTTATATATGTGTATAAATAAAAAACTATATACATATACAATGCACACAATGTATCTAAATTGGTAATCACCAATGTCTCACAATTTTTTCAAACAACAGTAACGGATCGTTTTCCTCGTATTTATTAACCCCGTCGGTGTTTGCTCGTGTTCTTGCTCCTTGCATCCATATTCGGTTCGCAGTCGTGCGTGTGCACGTCGCACGTTAATGAGATCCGCGCGATGACGTGGTGCACAGCTCGGCAAACAGAGTTAGCAGTTAGCAGCGGAACACACACGCGCGTATGTATGCATCACATTGAAGAATCTCGACAGTTTTTGCGCGAGTGCGCATAATGCGGAAGAAACTCGTCGCAAAAACTTGTGAGGATCGTGGAGTTATACGTGCCTACGCGAGAATACGAGCACGTTAAATCGGACATTTTTTGCGCGCGATTCCGCGCGCTTTATCTCACGATAATTGGCCTGACAGGGTCGCTGAAAATTCAAAGAGCGTCGTCCAAATTTATACAGTAAGCTCATGACACGCGCATCGTCAATCGCTATTAATCAAATACGTCACAATCGATGATGTAAATCAACAGTAATAATAATTATAATAAAAAAGACAATTGAAAACACAGAATGAAGAAAATATTGAATTTTAAAATATCAACTATGATTCTTTTCATCGTTATTTGAGATAATATAATGTTATTGTTTTAATAATGGAAAAATAATGTCCTCGATATGAAACTTCTCCCTAGTATTTAATTAATATACATATAGATATTTATGATGCAAAGTAATTACTTATTAAACTAGGTCTCATTAATCTGTTTAACAACTTCCGATCATTATTAATTTAATGTAATATCCCATCGGCTATGGTCAAGCGCATTCGAAAATTTAAACTTTATTAAAATATTCAATTGCTTTCGAATAACCAAGCGTGTAACTATTGGAAAAGTGATGTTATTCTACTTAAATTACTCTCTTATGCCGCAGGATATTATTTTCACGCGGTTATTTTTAACGGAACTTTGTGAATGGAACGTCTGTATTATTATATCCTAAAACTCAATATATTTTTCCAATAAAGATTTTATAAGTTAGAATCTACTTTACTTGATGCAGCAAGAATTAAATTAGAAAATGAAAAATTAGAAAGAAAAATTTATAAAAAAACAATAACATTAATGATTCCATTAGCACTTTAAAAATAAAAAAAAAGTACTAAAACATTTGTTGTTCTTATTGATTTTGTGTGACTTCCAAATTGTGTCATTATTTAGTATTTATTACTCTGTGTGTGTGTGTGTGTGTGTGTGTGTGGGGGGGGGGGGGGGGGGGTAGGTGTATGTATGAAACAATCTAAAGATTTTACTTAAATGAGAGAATGTAATACATTTTGATATTTGTTATTTAGTAATATAATATGTTCTTTTTATTCACAGAGAAAAAGCAAATTCTCGTAAATTCATAACACTTTGTCAAGATATTCGACGAAACGCAAATATGCAGCATTTATATCGAATTTTCTGACAATATTCGCCATACTCCCATGTGCAATAAAAGCAACGTTATTTCGTCATTCGTTATTTCAACACAAAGTGAGAGTCGTATTAGCTTGGCGAATATCTGTGAAACGAACGCGTAATATAAAGCACGGCTAAGAAATATTTGCACATATTGGTTGC
>NW_017259254.1:3159011-3174379 GCF_001594045.1 Atta colombica | reverse complement strand
TATATATATATATATATCACGCTTCAATGTTTTTGCACGCGTATTTCGCAATTTGTGCCGATTGGATTTTATCTGCAACGCAGGCGCCTTCTTTGTCGCTGTAATTCATACCATCTCTCGTACGAGCCGCGTGCAAAAGCAATCCGTACAAACGCGGTTGTCTGTTGAATAAAATAAATAGAACATCGTCAAGCCAAGCTGTATACGGGATGTGCTGTAAACCGATCGCGTCAGCGTGTCGATGGGCAATATTTACGATCCCCTGGACTAGTGGCTTTCCTATACCGAAGAGAAGCGAGAACCGCCTTGTCGCTCTTACCCTAGGGGCCCTCGTCACGTCTCTACCCGGGACTCTCTTCTCTCCTCTCCTCTCCTCTCCTCTCCTCTCCTCTCCTCTCCTCTCCTCTCCTCTATCTTCATCCGGATACGCGCGCACGTGTAAATAGCATGAGGAGTAACCTACAAATATTCGCCGGATAGCGTACACTGGCGCGTGTACGCTAGTGTTCGTCGTTTAAATATCACCGCGCGCACTCCAATAAAGCCCAGCGAGGATTTTCGGACGGAAACGCTTAGAGCATCTCGCGCGCGCAAAACGCGATTCACCGCCATCACACCGCCGGGGAATCGGCCCTTTCATTCTGGATCTCGTTAGTACGATTGTAAACAAAATCTCGACCGTAAACAAACGCGCGGAATTACAAGCGCGCGGTGTCGGTAAACGCTAAACGTTGCTGCCGTCGCGGCGAGACCATTGGCGATTCCGTTTAATGTGTCGCACCGCGCGGTTTCCACACTAAAAATAGCGAGGTACACGGTAAACTGTGTTTGCCCGCGGCGCCGCGACCGCGATTGTTCAGATCTAGGGGATAACTCGATAATCTATAGACCACCATAATATTTCTCTGGTGTTGAGCGTGTATTTGCGAAAGAATCTAACGCGCTAACGAGATCGTTGCACGGTCGTCTCGGACGAATTATTCCGGCGGTTAAATCTTTCAGTATTCTCTCTCTCTCTCTCTCTCTCTCTCTCTCTCTCTCTCTCTCTCTCTCTCTCTCCCCTCCTCCCTCTCTTTTATGGAACGTTCTCAGAAGAAATGCCTCACGCCCTTACGAATTTATTCTGTCATACATTTTCTTTCGTTGTGCGTCAACATTGCGGCCGACCCCATGTTTATTAAACCAAAACATATATATCCTCGTAAATGGTTTTATATCTGAAAATAAAACGCTGCAATAATTGCGTTATAAAAAAAAAATTGATAGAAATATAGATTTTTATATATTGACACATGTTTTCACAATTGTTTAATTCAAACGTGACAAAGGACAATTATAAGGTTCAATAGTAATATGTATTTTATGAGAAAATAATTTTTTACATGTTATAGCTATATTGATTATAAATAATAAAAACTTTAATTCTATATTCATAAAAAAGAAGTAAATATTAAGTATATTTAGATACAAAATAAGATATTTTGAAAGTTGAGAGTTGCGTTGTAAACAATTAAAAAGTGCAATTAAAAATCCTACGACGTTTACGGCAATAAAACGATTTTAAAATCATTGCTCTTGCTTATCGCTTTCTCGTATCAAACCCCTCAGTCGTACATGTATATCGCGTATGCTACAATGAACGACGATTCGTGCACGTATGCAGATTTGAGTGCATCTATTGAAGGATTTGAGGCAGAGCATCAAAGCCGCGTGGCGATAATTTTGCGCGCCGCGTAGCGCAATTATCAGCGTCGGCGAAATACGTGACGCTAATGGTTATAATCCTGTTGTCGCTACGTTTGACAGTCACGTCAGTCACGCGTAACATAGCCCTAATTCCATGATGTGCACAGCCCGCTGTGTGACACGTACAAATGCCTCACACAAATGGCACAGATGCGTACGGCCCGCTCGTCGGGTGTTAGAAGGGTATTTAAACGCGCTGGTGAATGGTTTTCGAACTTTTCGATCAAACGAATTATAGCGGTACTTTTATAAAGTGTCGAATTTTTCATTATCGGACCCTGGCTTAATCAGCATCATTTCAATTTCCACCGTTTTTCTATTTAAATGTTATTTTCAAGAAAGTTACTAATTAAGATTGTTTTTTTTTTATAATTAAATCTCTACAACAGTTAGGATTAATAGAAGGTTGTACGTTGTGCGTGATTAATACATATTCGATGTTCGCGTCCGCATGTTAATTAATTATTATTCAATAATATCTGATTAATTGTATTACTATATTATTAGTGTAAAATATCAATTATAAAGATATTTCATTCAAGTAACGAGATAATTCTGTTTGAGTGTTACATTAATTATTATTGTACAATTGTAGAATAATAACTGTAGAATCGTTCAAAATTATGATTATTAATTATCAATAATACGTGTCATAAAAGCATTAAAAATATAATTTCCATCTCCATCTTCGTAATGCGTTCGGATGTTAAATGCGAGAGTTCACTCAAGAAAGAGAGAGAGAGAGAGAGAGAGAGAGAGAGAGAGAGAGAGAGTGTCTTTTAATTATCAATGATCCATAAACTCACACCTGTTTCCTCGATGTATAGTGCACGCCCTTATTCGCGCTCGTGACAAAAAAAAAGAATAGTGCTTCACTAAATGACCATAGAATAAAAATATTTGTTCATCGTTATTTAAGAACGCGGCTTGAATGAACGTCAACTTTTTCTGGGATGGATTCTGAGATAAACACCTTACGCCTGAGATCATATCTCATAATTAATTGAAGGAACTTTCGCATACTTTTTGCTCTTTCCTTATGCATACATATATCCGATGATATAGAGCGTCCGGATGACTTTGTAAAATATCGCGCTTTTAACGAATCGCGTGCACACCGGTCCGCCGCCGGCGGGATTACGGACACCGTCCGTTAAATTAACCCGTCGTTACGGATTGTTAATGAACGCGATGGATCTCCGGGAAAGAGAACGCGCGAAACTCCAGAACGATTAACGAAAACATAAAATCCGTGCGACTGCTGCTGTCTCACCCACACGGCAGGCACAGACGCCCAGCACAATTACCGATATCGAACGTGCACCTACTGCGGCGCTAATCGCTTCGGTCCAACTGTCGCAACGTTTGACTGACAGGTGGTAGTTCCGCCGTTATTCCTTGGCACGTAGCCGGTGCAGCCGCTGGCAGCAATTGCAATACATACGAGGTTAATCCACAAAACGTGTTTAAGTTTTAAAATTACTTTTCAAAGTGTCAATGAATAATAGATTAAATGAAATATAAGTAAAAATGTATTAAAGTATAGAAAAGAATGGCTGGTATGAATTTGTTTATAGTTTTATAATTTTTTTTAATTTTAGAAGCAAAATTTTTAGCAGCAAAATCGTGTTTAATTGTTAATGTGTACAGTTAAAATTATAAAATATATTAATATATTGTGCATATACAAAGTTAAATTCATAATGTTATATTATATCTAATTTAAGTTATTTTTAATCATTTCTGTAAATCATCAGTTCCTACTTATATCGTTAATTTAATTAAAACAATAGAATAAAACAATTTAATTCATGAAAATGTATCAAAGACTCAAATTTGATTTATTATTTATTAAATGCGTATGTTAATAGAATATTGTTTACTTTAAAACTAACCACAGAAATGGTTTGATTTATATTTTGCTACGGAAGTAAAAATAATAAAATGTTATTTTTAACTCAAGGGATTGGGTTACCATTACTCCTATAATATCTAACAATGATCTATAGTTTGATTTTATGTTTTTTCACGTGAAAAAATAATTAAATTAAAAACAAAATAGCTGAAGGAAACGAGAAGTAATTGGAAGTAGTGTACACAAAATATAGTAAATGTGCTATATGCGTTTTACCCTACTATTTTTATATCACCTAAAACCGCAAGTTGATTAGAGATAAGTTAAGTTAGACATGGCCGGAAAAGTTGCTCGCTTTATAAAGAGAGTTCTAAACTGACCCACCCTAACTTAATTAGTTTTAGAAGTTACAGAATGAGAGGTAGACCAACGAAGTTGAACACTTTCACGTAAAATAGTTTTCCATGTAACGACCGTTCGCGTTCTTTCGGCTGCATTTAATTAATTAAAGCTCTATATTGAATATATATATATATCTAAATATTATAAATAAGAAAGCGCATTTGATTATAATACTTTCAAAAAGCCGTCGTCATATTTATTACTCAAGACGTTATATTTGTCGACACAACAATTTTTTGTAAAGCGTATTCGAGCGCATAACTTAAACTGCTGAATCATGAATATACGCCACGTAGCAAAGAGCGAATTTATCACATAAAATCGGCGAATTACCGTTAATCAAAGCGTTTGATTTTTGCTTTAAATGAACGAAACGAAATGAAAAAGGTACGCATTTTTCAGAATGGAAAAGCGAAGGGGAGAGATATATTCATGCGGTGGCAATAATCGCCTCGGCATTTTCCAACGAGCGTCGATGGCCGGCGCGAAATAAAATCAAAAAAAGAACGAAATACATAGAGGAAGAGAAAAGCGCGAAATTTCAATGCGCACAAAAGTCGCAAATTACTTTCCGGCCATTACTGGAGTCCATTCACGCTTTCTCTCACAGTCGCTGCCATACGCATACATGTCTCTCGATGTGCGGATGATTTCCTTCGGCCGATAGGGCCACGGTAATTACAAAGCCGCTACGGAGGCCGCAGCAACGGAGGACGTTGCACGATGCCGCCGGCGATGGTGACTATGACGATAATGATGACACCGACGACGACGACGACGACGACGACGACGACGACGACGACGACGACGACGACGACGACGATGGCAACGACACAACGGCGATGCGATGACGGCGCATCGCTGTGATGCACAGAAGTCTCACACGCGCGTATCTGGTATTGGTTTTCGATGTGATCGAACCGAGTCTAACAGGTAGATCCATCTCTTTCTCTTTTTCTCTTTCTCTTTCTCTCATTCTCTCAGCGATGCATCCCCGCGACATGGGGAAGACGCACCAGCAGCGAGGAGGGAAGCTGTATCGATTGGAGGCTTTGCGCCGGGAGAGAGCCCGTCGACCGATCCCCCTGCCTGGCCCCCGACGACCCTCTTCTGCAACCCCGACGGGGGTTGCCCCGCGCGTGCGGTGCGACGCAGTGGATTTTACTCCACGTGTTCCATCGGCGATAAGCACGAAGCCGCGTTCCGTCGGCCTCTAACTCCGAATAGGCACTCCGGGGCAGTGCTCTAGCAGATTTGGAGATTGCGCTTGATTTGATCGTATTGCCGTGTGCGCACGATACCAGAGAGAGCGAGAGAGCGAGAGAGAGAGAGAGAGAGAGAGAGAGAGAGAGAGAGAGAAAGAGCGAGAGAGAAGCTCGGATCGGCGCGGCAATTTGCGATGGGATTTCGATGCACTGTACTCTGCAAATCCCATAGCGTCGGTCTGATGTGTTTTATGCGTGAGTGTTATTTACCCGCCGCGGCCTATAATGGAATTGATCTCGCGAACGCTGCGTTGTATGTACTACGTCGAGTGCGTCCACGTTGAAAAAATCTTGTTCCTATCGCATATGTTGTATACTCGAGGTGCATTCAGATATGAATAGCCTGTTCGAGTGAGGCGGTTGAATTGGCCTGGGATCGATTAAAATCAATTAAATCAATCACTATTTTTCATAGATATATATTTGATATTTAAATGTATCTAAATCTATGCATATAGAATTTTAATCCAGAATATTAATTCAAAATTTAATTACGAAGATGTTTATATGAAAAGAACGATTTTGCTGGAATATTTAAAAATTTAAATGGATATAAATCTGAAAATAATTTTTTACTATCAAAATAATTGCGTAAATATCTCAAGCATGATTAGCAATGTTGCAAAAAGTTTTTACATTCTAGCAACCAAATTGGATGATAATTATTTTGATGTAAAGATAAAATAAAAAAATTGTGACAAATGATAATATTTTTTAAAGACTTTTCTTAAAAATAAAACAATATCTAAAATTACAAAAAATATATTTCTAGCAATAAACATCGATGTTCTGAACATATGGTGAAAAAAGTAATTAGCGAATATTTTTTCCCTTTATGTTTAACTTGCAGATTTTTATCCAAAATCCAACTGGATTGTACATATGTTTCGAAATAAATGTGAACTCATAAAAATGGGACTTATTCGCTTCGAGAGAAATCCAAAGCGTTTCGGTCGAAGATTAAAAATCGACATCGTGCAAATGCACGTCGCGTATTCCGGTATTAATGTCGTATTACCTCGTTACAGCGGCACGTTGATAACGATTATTTACGTTTACGGTACACCGGTGTACGTCGCGCGCTTGGCGCCCGAATTTACGGCCTTTAGTCCCCGCGTCGTATCAGCGGATTTGCACAGATTTACCGCCCGCCAAGATTTAGCCAAATTGAGTCCCTTTCCAGTACTTCCTACGAGGATATAACGTTTTGCTTGGCGAAGCGAAAAGGATACATTGGCATGCTGTACATATCTAGACTACATTAACCGTTTATCTAAATGGACAAGCATATCTTTCAGCATATCACTCTTTCATGAAATAATTTATTATTATTTATTTATTAGAAATTTATTTTATTTAAATAAGATAAATTTATTAAAATATTAAATCTGTCATTTATATCACATCAGTGTAAATATATAAATTATTTTATACTAAAGCTATATATAAATGTGTGTGTGTGTGTGTGTGTGTGTGTGTGGTGTGTGTGTGTGTGTACATATATATTTTTTTTTATTAAACTGCACTAAAAAGAAAATTGGTTGCTGCAACAACATAGATAATAAAATATGACAAAATTTTTATATGGCTGCGCAACCAGTTTTTGGTTGTAGCAGCAAATTTTTAATTGCATTAGCCTCGAAATTATGTACTGACATTGCGGATAGACTAACGCAACTAAAAATTTACTGCTACAAAATATGTTATATTTTGTATTTTTTATATTGTATATTTTTATATTGTATATTTTTTATATTGTTTTTTTATATATATATGATATTATCCAGCTTGCGAATATACAAATATCTGAAGGCATCTCTAGTTTCATAGTATATCTGAAAATAACTGAGATTCAATATTGCGGATGGAATATCTGAAAACTGACATCTTCGTGACTTTGCTCAAAGATAAATCAAAGGTTGCGTCTACCGTAGTAGAACGCTGTCCATCCCTATAATGCGGTATCGACATTCGATGGCGTAGCGAAAACTTCTCACAGTAATACCATTAACGTAATGTCGTCGTATCTAATACGAATGCGCGTCACTCTCTGTCGAATTTCTCCTATCTGCTTGTCGGCGATCGCTTTATTTAAATACTGAAAGTAACCCAATTCTGTCAGGTTAGAGAGACCCAATCCGATTTATTGCAAATTCCATCAACATTTATCGCACGTATGAATAAAATACATTCGTGACTCACAAGTTCATAAACACGCGATTCCAGAAAAATTTATCGTTTGAAAAAAGATTAATTCTTTCGTTTTTTTTTATATGTACAATTTATCATAAAAACTCTCAAAAATATTAAAAGCTTGTATTTATGTTCTATATATTTAATATTTAAAATGTTTATTCTGTTTCGATATCTAATACGAGAGAGAAGAATCAACTCGACGTAATCATAGAATGAAAATCAGATAACCGCACCTAACGCGGATCAAACATGATTGTTTGATTTGATCAATATACAGAACGCATTCGTCTGTCATAGACTAGCAATTTGGCCACATTGAATGCCGAATGTGTGATATGAATATCCAACATTATCAAAAGGGATGCGTATAATTCTATCTATGTATCGCGAATGTTAAATTTAACTTATTAAGAAAACATAACGATGAGAAAAATAACATAAAATAAATATAATCTCTCGATAAAGCAGCGATATTTTATTTTATAAACTTTTTATAAATTGTAAATAATAATAATTTAATTTTCACATAAATTTTAATTTTTTAAAATATATCTTTATAAATATATTTTAAATATAAATTTCTTTTTAATACATCTTGTATAAATTTTTAAAATATTTTGAAATATGCATGTAAACAAGTAATAAACAAGAAAAATCGTAGCCATAAAGTTACTCGCGCATTTAGCGATACTATTAAAGATAGAAGTAACGACATCAGAAATCATCGGTTATCATGTTCCATTTCTAAACGATGAACAAAGCGCACTACTAGCACGGAATTATAGCCAATGTCTGTTCTGGTTGAAGCATTACGAGCTCAAGCATATTTTAAGATTATCTCACGTTGCGCACAGTAACTGCAACTTTCCTTTCCTTTCCTCGCATATACGCGGGACGATAGGCTTATCCGCTTGTGAATAAATTCAGCTATGAGGGGTATCGACGCGCGCTTCCCGTCGTAACGCATCACCGATGAAAGATTCATGAAAAACACCGTGCGACGTGTAATATAACTTATTTATCGCTCGCAAAACTGTACGCAGTAGGTAGCTACGCCACGATGCCTCAGGACTGAATTTCCGCGTGAGCTCCATACGCGACGCCGCACATCCATCAAGCGACGAAGCCGCCGGCAACGGCCTGATTTTCCAAGCTTCCACCGTATATTAAACCGAGGAAACGTGGACTCTTTATTATCTCATGGAAAAATAAGGGGCTCGATAATGGTACTGCGTGAGATGCGAGCTGAGTCGACGCGCTTTCATTCCGTTTGTTTAGAAACGAGAATGGCTTCATGATTTCCTTAGTAGGAATATTTTACCAGCATGTTTCTATCACGCGAAGGAAAAAGGTTGAGAATAATCCCGTACTATGAAAATACGTGAAATTTGTGAAACTTGCTTTTAAACACTTCGAAGTTTCATGAATGTAATATTGTCTGTTTAAGATGTAATACGTATAATTACGTGCATAAATTATAAGAAATTATAAAATATACTCTCTAAGTCTTGTGAAGTGAAATCTTATTCGAAGAGACTGAAAAATTTAGTTTATTTTGAAAAAAGAGTGAAAATACGGCCACTCTTGTTGAATAACAGATTTTCATTCTTTTAGAGTGAAATTTACTCTTTTAAAATGAGATTCATTCCAAAAGAGTGAAATCTCAATCCCTTTTTTGGAGAATAATACATAATACTAGGGTAGATGGAACCTCATTTCAAAAAAGTCTTGAACAAAAGTGGCCATATTTTTACTCTTTTTTCAAGACAGATTAAGTTTTCAGTCGAGATTTCACTCTACGAAATTTAGAGAATATATTATAAATATATCGAAATATATTACGAACAATCGAGTACGAATTACATTAACCACATATGTTGCAATTTGCATTTTGCATATAATGCATTTTAAAAGGTAATGATGCTTGCATATATACATACACACACACACACACACACACACACACACACACACACACACACACACACACACACACACACACACACACACACATATATATATGCGATTGAATAAAAAAATTGGAAAAGCTTTGTAAAAACATTACGAGAGATTTCATCTAAGTGCGTTTACGCGTAAGAGAGACCTCCCCCCAATTACTCTTCGCTTCCATGCACGACTACCATCATCTATCATCTATGCATTAATTAGCATATGTGCATCAGTAATTAGCCGTGGGTACCAATCAACTCAGCTAATTAACTGCAGCCATGCACGCACAGGGATTTATGGTGCAGAAATGCAAGGTGATGGTGGCGCATGAATGTTTCTGCGTGTCATCCGTGAAAATTCACGCGTTTCTCTGCGAGGAATATCAAAATGCATTTATAATTCAGCAAAATTTTTTGCTTCACTCATAGTCCATTTTTTATTCATGACAATTTAATCAGATATCTTTAATAAAAATTTCAGTTTTTAAAGTATTCAATATTAAGTACTTTTATATTAGATTAAATCTAATTTTGTTTAAATAGAGTTTACTTTGAATTAATTGATAAATAAAGTTTTAGAAATTATCTATTTATTTAAAGATTAACATTAAAGTTTAATTTGGCAAACAGTGGAAGTGAATCGTTTATATTTAAGAATTGATAACTCTGTATAGGAAAAAAATTGCCTCGGAATTAGCCAAAACATCGAAATAAACATACTAATTAGCGATTATTTTGTGCATACATTGATTCTGTGCACGCACTGTCGCTCATGTTAACGAGTGTTAAGCTCGAGCGAATATTCGACGAACCGCACATGGCGAGCGCGAATTCATGGACGGTGGCGAGAGAAGGGCGCGCGATTATGCTTAAATATTTGCCAGGACAAATACAAATAGGACGTGATAATGGCGCCATCCGAATGTCTTTAACCGGCTCATAAACGCTAGCTAACGGGCCGCGTTAACTTTTACGTCATGACATTATGCTAATCCGCCCGTCGGCATTTTACCGTTATTACCTTAGAGAACGAAGTGCGTTTCCCACGTAACGTAATTAACAGCGACCGGCTATTTATCCGACCGTTATGGCACTGGGCGATAAATAACGCGACGTTACCGGCCTTTGCGGATCGATATACATGTGTGTACGAGCGCATATGCTGCCGCCCCATATGCCGTCACGTTCGCAAAATTTCACGCTACGCCCGCCCGCATGCAGATTTTGATTTACGTGCGCGTATCATTTTGCTCTCTGGATTGTTGATAATAGACGGAACGCTTGGAAGCCTCTTAATTTATCGGTCGTTGAACGCCGGACCGACATGTGTACATGGATGTGCATATATTCGGACGAGTACGTGTAATGGGTATCATTGTTACATATATTTTTTTGGCAACGACGCCATCGTGGGGATAACGGAGAACAAACGATATCTTTTTACGTATTTCAATTCGATGGAAAAATACAAAATAACTACCGTTCAAAATTATGACATATAACAATGCTTTCATTGTTTCCTAAATGACGTAACGTATACGGTGCTGTTATATTTTTCATTGACATTGTTTGTTACAATTAAATGAAAATTCTTTACTACCTTACATTTCAAAAATATAATAAATTAGTAAATAATATTGAAATCTACTATAAAAAACTCATTTATGGCAGTCAAGATGATGACTTTTTATACGATTTATATATGATAATTTTATATACGATTTTTATACGATCTCTTCGTAACTTGAGATTATATTAGGTGTAGAAAAAAGTTCATGGCGTTTTTCCCGTTAGATGGCATTAAAAAAACGCCACGAACTTTTTCCCACACCTAATATGTTCTTTCTTTGTAATTAAGAGAAGCGTCAATTACAGTTAGATATTAGAATAATAGATATTTCTATAATATATTTTTTAAATACATATGTACATTGGAAAATTTGTATTAAATTTAATACAAAATATGTTAGAAATCGTTTAACACAATATCATTTAAGAAGATAAAACAAAAAAATTGACTGACACAATTGTAAACAAACCAGCATAAAAGCATTTTTTTCAATAAAATTATCATTTATAATATATTAAATTAATATATATTTTATTCATTTATTTTAGAATTTACATTTTAAAATTTACATTTTAAAATTTATTATTTTTATGTTTCTATTTGTTCATAAACTGTGTTATTTTGACACTAAGAAGTGTTGAACATCAATTTAACATAAAACTATTTAAATAACATATTCACATTTTGTTAAATTAATACTTGAATATAAAAAATTCGACACTAAAATAAACTATTAATAAGGACTTAAGTGGATTGTTTCCAACACATATACGAAATGTTTTTTACTGTGTATGTCTCAGATGTATGATGGCGAATTATTCTCGAATGTGTAACACACTAAAATCGAAATAATAATCTCACAAATTTTAAATTTGATCATCAATTTCATGCTATGACCTGTAAAAAACTTAAGTACACGTCCGGGTTCGAATCCCGATTGAAGTCATATTTTTTGCAAAAGTTCTTTACAAATTTAAGATACCAATAGTCATCAAATTGACGATCAAATTTCATTTATGAAATTATTCAACGCATGATATATATCTGAAATAAATTTATTATTTATTATGAAATAAATTTGAAATACATATAAAAATATTATTCCATTCTAACTTTGAGCATAGCTGGCGCTACTCTTATTTAGATTTGATGTATTCATATAAAGCGATCCTGTCTTAAATTAATATTCTTTCTTTGTGTTATGTATATTCACAATATTACTTCTTCGCTGAATCATTGAAAATTTATCTTCTTAATCAAAATTTAATAACCTAGTTGCTTGTAGTTTATCTACACATTCCGTATGTATAAATAACATTACATTAATTATTAATTCTCTCGTTAATTAATACGTCAAATATTACAAAAATTGAAGATACTTCTTTATTAATTATATGAAGAGAAAATTTTAGAAATGACTAAATACATTTTTAAATCTATAACAATAGCATATGAAAAAAACTAAATTTCAATTAATATTATATACAAAATAAATTTAATTAATTATTGTATTTTCGCATTAAAGTCAATTACTGATGTATCTAATATCTATTTAATTAACGAGATAAACAATAGAATATATAATCCAAATAACTACTAATAATATAAGAAAATGCAATTATGTAGATGTTATCGCTACAGGATCAACAATCGAAATCTGTGAGCATCTCTATGTTACGTGCACGGATTCCAATGATCCATCAGGCGGCATTAATCCGCTTATACAGGGCGCGCGCGCGCAAGTGACTTTTACGTTCTCCGTGAACCATAACATCGACTGCTCGTTATCTATCGGCGCGGTGCACTGAACATCCGATTAATTAGCCCGTGACAAGCACGCATACGTGGACGCGTCATTGCACGGCCAGCCGAGTGGCTGGGGCGCTAACAGGTAGCCATAGTTCCATCGCGTCGCAAAACGCGGAGACAACAATACCCGGGCTTGAGATCTGCATCTCAAACGAGCTCGAAACGATCGTTAGGCCGTTACACCCGTGAACGGAAGGATGATGCGAAGAGATGGAGGAGAAGGAAGAAGAGGAGAGACGCAGAAAAGGGCCCGCAGGGCAAAGACGAGGACGAGGGCGAGGGCGAAGGCGAGGGCGAGAGCGAGGACGAGAGCAAGCGAGGGAAAGAGTTGTAACGAGGATTATACGTCAATCGAAAGCGATAAGGCTGCATGCGCCGCACCCGTGGCCTTTAACGAGCATTCGGCCTCACAGCCGTTCTCGGCCGGTCCATTCGATGAGTACCTACTACTACGTACTCGTTACTCTATCCCCTTTCGGTGATTCAGAATATCGACAAGGACCCCGAGAGAGGAAGAAGGAGAGAGACAGAAAGAAGAAGAGGGAGGGAGGGAGGGGGGAGAGAGAGAGAGAGAGAGAGAGAGAGAGAGAGAATAAGTCGATCCCTTGATGTACACTAATGGCGTCCCTGGCTTCGGGATATACGAGTAAGGGGACGAAATCGTATATATGTATTCGCTGGAACAAATGTCGGAGAAAACCGTCCTCTTTCGACGGACTTTCATTCTTTTTGACGGCTCGGTATCTCATGTTATATCTTGTGCTTGCTCTCAAAGCGAATCTGCACATCTACAACAAATCCATTCTCTTCTCTTATCTATTCGCTACGTAAACGCGGTAGAACATTTATATAAATAATCTTTTTTTTTTTAAATTATCAAAATTGCCTTTCACAATATATATTAAAATAAATAATCTATTTTTTATAACTACGATACAAATTATACAATTGCGTATATTGTTATTTGATCAAGCATATTCCGTAAGGCAGGAATTACATTATAATGCAATGTAGGATGCTCTATCATATCTTTTTTATGATTTTTTACGACTTCTCGTGCATGGTTGTTTTGTATCAAATACAGATGTATTTATTTCCCGATGTAACTTTGTAGAGATATGAATAGCAAACCAGTCGGAAATAAAGGTGTCTCTCGCAATACGGATCGATAGAGTCAATAGAAAGATGTACGGAATATGTAAAGATATTGCTATTAATCATTCTCGCAACAGTAGCAGATTTTTATTTATCATAAATCTTACATTATTTATATAATAGATATTTAAAATATCTTTATTTAAAACAAATAGTATTTGCAAGTGTATTTTGTATTTTGTATTCAGTGAAGCTCCAAAGTATTACATATTTTATACTTAAAATCGAAAGATTGAAAGTTTCTTGTATTTTATAATTCAAATATTAAGATTAATTGTCAATCTTATTATTTAAAATACAAAATATTTTCACGTGTTTTACTAAAGTACAAAATACAAAAAAAAAATTGTGTCTTAAAAATTCTGTTTTTCAAATAAAAGTATTTTAAATATATATTTATTTATATATGCCCAGTCCTGATTCTCGTGTATAACAACGAGGGATTAATAATGTAACTATTTTATATAATTCCAAAAAGAAACTGAGCTCTGTTATAAATTATCTTCTGGTTACGCAACATTTTAATTATTAGCATTGAGAGAATGAAAATATTTGATAAATTAAGCCATAGGCTTATCAAATAATTTTCTGTGGATTATATACACCAAACATGAGAACACAGACATTGAGTGAATCATCATATTACGCAGATGTAATCTCTTATTTTTTGTAATTAACAAGACAATGGTTTTTATTATATACTGTAGTAGCAACTCTCACATCACCACTAAATGTTTTCTATATGAATCAAGAAATATACATACATATCAAGAAATTAAAATTTATGACACGTTGAAGATAAAGTGGACAAATTCAATTTTCTTGAGCTACCCGTCATTCTGCATCTGTGCGTCCGCGCACGTGGACAGCTTTTTAATCTTATAAGTGGAAAAAAGCTCCCTCATTTTAACGGCTCATAAAATAACCTGAAATTCTTGAGAGAGCTTCGAGCGGATCCATAATCTAGAACGCACGCCGAAGGCAAGGTATGGCGTATCATGTCAGAATGCGTGCAAAAAAATGAATCGCCGCACGCGAAGTCGCCTAATGTCCGCAGTTTATATTATCGTATATGGAGCACGCGAGAAGATAAGACTAATGTAAAAGGTATCTTCAGAATTACATATTAACTTATCGCAAAATTACGTACCGCGGATTTATAACTTAAAGATCAATACTTGCAAATGCTGAATTACAAATTGATAGATTTTTGCTATTAACCATTCTCGCAACATACAGATTTTTATTTATCGTAAATCTTACACTATTTATATAATAGATATGTACTTGAAATATATTTTTATTTAAAACGAACAGTATTTGCAAGTATATTTTGTATTTTGTATTTCAGCGGAGCCCTCAAAATATTACGTATTTTGTACTTAAAATCGAAAGATTGAAAATTTCTTGTATCGTTTTTA
>NW_017259254.1:3120544-3158911 GCF_001594045.1 Atta colombica | reverse complement strand
GTTCAAGTATTGGTTATCAAAATAACTTTTTTTTTTTCATTTACATCTATAATTAAGAAAATGTTTTCTATAATTAAGAGGAAGCGACTTCCTTAATACACCTTCCTCGTTAATTCTTAAATTAATAGAATAAAATTAGTAATAAAATTATTATTATATTATTTTCTGGTACTCGCGCTACAATAAATAATAAATATAATAAATCGCAAAGGTAAAAAGTCTCATTAAATAGTTGACTTGGACGTATCAAAATAAATTTACACGTAATCTAATACTACAATACACAAGTTACGGACATCATCACCCAAGCGGCATATTCAAAGCAGTGAGAAAAAAATGCATTTAATACATTTCTATAATTCTGATCCCATTCACTTTAATGATCTTCTATCTTTTTCAGTTTACATATTCACTACTAGTGACTAGTATCCTCTTTATTATCAATTATTACCAGCCGGAAAATTTCTATGCGACCCGTTCCTCACCTTTCTTTCTTTCACGTCAGCTACAGCCACATTTACATTTTACGTTGAGGATTTTACAGCGCAGGGGAGGATTGCGCGCGCGTCGCGGGTTGCAAACACCAGCAATGTGAGATGCGTCCAGGTCGCGCATTAAAAAATTCATTTTTGCTAACGAACGGCGTTAATCTGGTAAATTTCACGGTACCATGGACGGTTGACGAGAAATAGTGCTCGTTAGAAACACAATAGATTTTTGTGTCCTTTCGAGGGATGGAGCGAAAACGGGGGAATGGGAGGCAGGGGATGAGAGACACGTATTCCTGTCGCACGTGTTGAGGATTCGTATAGGCGTGAGATGATGCATTTGACTTGAGTCGAGTACGCAACGCGGTCGATTGAACCCGCCGCTCGAACGAGGCAGGTAGTTTAAGTGCTGCATGTTAGTGCATGTTATACCTGTCACCTTAAGTTTGTCATCGTTTCTTCACGTTAAAAGCCGGCACATTGTGCGCGCCGGATGTTATAATGGAAGGCGGGACTCCTTGTAACGCATGGAATCGACGCATATTTGACAGAATTTTTACGTCGCGATAAAATTCGTGATGTCCAGATATTAAAGTAATACTCGACGTTAAATCCTGTGTTGTACTACGTTCTCGAATCTAAAGATTCGTAATAAAAAAATTATTTACCAGCAAAAGCTGAATTTGAGATAAAAGGAGGAGATTAGAATCTGCTTCGCATAAACATCAAACATTAACAAACATTTATAAGTACTGCAATTAAAAATGATGTACGATTTTAAAAATTGGATACATTTATATATAAATTTATATCATTATCTGAAAATACAAAACACAGCTGGTATGTAGGACGGGAAACAAATGTTCATCCGTGATAATCCATTGTGTCTCGTCAACGTTTTTCTCAGTGAGTAATAGAAAATTATACCATCGCAAGTCGAGATAATCGAACGTGATCACGCGATAAACATCTGTCAGAATATTAGGGGCATTACAAAGACACATTGAAATACACAACGAAATGAAAAGCATCTAGGATCACTAAACAAAAACTGAGTTGCCGAGCAGCATCTTTTTAAATTTTAATATGAAACACGCGGGATGGATTTATTTTTCACTGTGTAAATCAATTGCACGAAGGATATGATAGCTTCTCGAATCGAAAGGAAGACTCTCGAAAAAACTCTCTTCATAGCGGATGTAATAAATTCTCTGTTGACGTTGGACGGCAAGGAAACGCGCCTCTCGAAAAAACACGAATTTTGTACTGCACAGCCTATCCATCGTCGTGCCGCCTCTCTCGCGGTAGAGTCGCTCAAAAGAGCCAGAGTCCGCTCAATACGGATCGTCGGGACGGAAGTTTCCACGTCGAGAGGTCGCGGTTGAACGACAACGCGTCAGTGACTCTCTAGAAAGCAATGGCAGTGGTAATAGCAGCTAGGTTCTCTCAGTGGGCGGGTAACCATGGTGCGGAAACGAACGATAATGCACTTTGACTCTAGGAAGGACGACATCCTTATTTTTATCCATCCACGGCGCGAGATAAGATCTTTAAAGGAACCACGCGCCGTATCTATGTATATAGGCAACCGTCGAAGCGAAACGCAACCTTCCGCTGAAGCCTGAGACACACGGTCGACCGGGCGCCGCAGTCAAGGGGCTCTTTCGGCAGCCCTGGCGAATAGAAGCGGTAAATTGTAGTGTGCGCGCATAATAGGATGGCCCTTTCCTGGACACGTGGTCGGCAGAATACTTTCTGGACGTCTAACGAATTCCAGTTTCCTGCCACTCGCATGGAAACTTGTAAATCATTTAAATCACAGTAAATCATGTAATCATCATTTAATTCTTTCTTTTCCCAAGAATAATACTGTTATTTACCTTAACTGTACTTATTGGTACAGCCATTCCTAACAATTGCTACTAGGATAACCGATTTTAATAACATTATCTGAGAATATATATTACAGGGTTGCTAGAAATTCCTTATCCTAAAATTCCATAACTTTTCCCTGAATTCCAGACAAAATTTAATGATTTTTCCTGACTTTCAATAATATTTTGAAATCTTTTGTATCTTCCTCCTGATTTGGAAACCTGATTGGATTAAATATTTTGTGAAACAGAGAAATTTAACAGCAATGTAGATTATTATTAATTATTAATGTTGCTGACACTGTTTGCATTTAATTGTAATATTTCAAAATCGCGTAGGTGTGATATATGTACGATCAAACTTCTTTAAAACTAAAAATTTTTATTTTCCAGAAAATTTTGCAAAATTCCCTGAGTTTTCTATGATTTCCCTGATTTCTTCTTTTGTAACAATTCTGTATTATATTCCGGAGAAAAATCTCTTTAGAATAAATCTCTTTAGAATAAATGCTTATCAGAAATAAAATACTTCTTATTATAATTATTTCATTATTAGATATGTCTAATGTGAAACGTTATTTGTGCTGACGAGCACGTTAGGTTAAACAATTAGAAGTAATTTAGACGCAGCATCTAGATGAAACTTCTGGAGATTCATATTGCGCACGTGTCACGCTGAATGAAATATTAAAGGAAACCGCTCATTACATGTATAAAGCGTCTGGTACAAATGATTTCAGTGTTATGAGAAATATGAACACTTTGCTTATATTTCATTCAAAGACGAATGCACTCGTCATCCGCAAACAACGACGTGTTTCGTCGCGCTGGTGTATTAATTATGCTAGAGTACTGCAAACGTAACTGTGCTCGCGTACAATTGTTTACTTTGATTCCCACGAAGCTTAATTGGCTCGACGCGCATACCGTCTACCATCGTAACAAAGACCGACGAGATTACATAAGAAATATTCATCTCTTATGTGAGCGACTAGAAAAATTTAATAAACGTTTAAAAATGTTGTATTAAAATTTTTTAGATAAAATAAGATTTTTATTCTAGCAAATATTCGCGCTGTAACTTTTGCATTCGATTAAAAAATTATTTAAGGTATAGCATATCAATATAAATTTTTGTATAAAGGTACGAATGTATTATTAATTGCAAATGTATTTATTATATATACTGTAGTATACCTGCAACATTTTGCGCTGAGTAATTCAATTTCATATTTCCTATATAATAAAATTGTAATTACGTTTTTATATCAGCTATGCAATCGGAAACCGATAAACTCAAAATATAATAACAGTCTAGTACTATATATCCGATAATTAGATGCAAAATATTTTAGGGAAATTTATTATAAGAATCAATTGGTAAGGTAAGAATATAGCTTGGAATATAGTTAAGTCTTTGATACTTTCAAAGGAATTTCTTTACTTCCCTTATACCGAATTCCACCGATCGTCGTAGACGTAAGCATGATTTATAAGCGGCACAGCCGTTGCAGCGGTCATTAATCCATCGCCGAATGCACGCGAGTAGCGGGTGTGTTTATCGACTTGCTGCCATCAGGGCAGTACGCAAAGGGTGAACCGGAATGGGGTGCGGAAAGAAGGCGGACTCACCCTTGAACGATGTAATTAATCGGCAATCTGTCAACGTAGTTTCTCTTCGCGTGTTGGTTTATTTGTGTACGCCCGATAGGATCGGACAACGGCCACGAACAATTGCATTTATCGCTAAATCGACAAGAACACGTGAGTAAACAATGAATTTGCAATGAAGAAATTAATTGTTTGTCTGATTGGGAATTTTAATCGTTGAAATATTCTCAAATTGTTTCCCATATTGAAATTTTATAAATTATTATCACGTAATTTTTGGAAGAACTTTCTGATTATAACAAAATTTCCGTTAATTATATATGTATCAAAATAGATTTTTTAAATTAATTATATATTATGTTTTGCAGAATGTTTCCTAAAAAGTCTATATTAAAAATGAAAATTTTGAATCTTCTTTGTTTTTTTAATTTTTTAATTTTTTTCCTTTACTTTATATATTTATTGTAATTTCAAGTTCATTTTTTTTACTTTATATTTAATTTTTTGGAATTTAATTTTTTTATACGTAGCAATAAAAGATACATGCTTCGGACTGTATATATAGATAATGGCATAGCAAATTATTGTAGTCTTGAAGAAGGCAGTTTAATGGCAGTTTTCACCGCATTCTTATTATTTAATATAGATGATGAATTAATGCGGCTACAGGTAAAAATATTTCAGCCAAGCAATCAAGCGCTGAAATGGAGGTAATTAATGATCGCGGACAGAAGCCGCTAATTAGAAAGGTAAGACAAAGGATAAGACTGATTTTTATGATTTATCGTTGTTGACGTGTAGAAGATTGAACGATTGTTGATTTTCTTAAATTACCGAGATGTATATAAACAAAGTAAAATGAAGAAAACATGAAACAATTTCAAGCTCGTAGAAGCAGAAAGATACTATATTTAAAATAAGTTATTATATTTGCAATTCTTTTTCCTTATTGCGAACATTTTCATTATTACACAGATATAATGTCAATCAATCAAAAAAATGACATGAATAAGCAAGTAAAATTGTTTATAAAATAACTTTCAAAGTATTAATAAAATCAGATGTATAAGAAAATAATAAAAACAATTACAATAATTTTTCTTTATACCTATCAAGAATATTAATAAACAACGTAACAAAAACATAGTAATAATATAAAATCAAAATAATAACTAAATAAATAATGAGATTGAATGAGTTCTTTTTCATAAAGCGTGTTCTTTTTGCTCGTAACTTTTCTGTATTTCTCGCATAAATGCATATATGAAGTATATTTCCATATCGATTAAATTCTTTTTATTTAATTTTCATTTAACGCAAACCATGTCATAATAAAATTCTTCATCAAGTGTTTCTGATATTTAAAAACAGTAGAATGAAGCGAAACATAGGAAACGTTTTTTACCTGTTGTCCATTCCCGTCTATGCTAGAATCCACATTTCTACAAGTCATTCCGATTCAAATTTCATGCGTATGCGACTTTCGCCTCTAGGTGTAAAACAAATCGTAATTTCCGTGACACGTTGAAGCATGTGAAATATATCCGATGTATAAACGTCAAGGATGAAAACTATTTTTTCACAAGTTACACGGTTCTTAAAGATCTGTGTCAATAAATTAATGTATAAGTCAACAAATTATATATATATAAAATTAATAAATTTAAGAAATAATATATTATATAATATATTGAAGAATATATTCTCTTAAATTGAGAACAAAGTATATATTAATTTGAAAATTTAACTTCGACACTTCTATAATATCGGATTATCTTAAGCGCTCTTAGACACCGATTGCGCAGCATTACGTGGCGATTTCCGCAAACGGCATTTGCGAAATTGAGTTCGGCAAAGCCAAGGGAAGAAGTCGACCCGGTCTATAAGCAAAATTGGCCGTTAGGAATTAGATCGCCGTCCAGAGGACCGCCAAGTACGCTGCTTGCCTTCATTGCGGGCAAAGAACCGCAACTGTAGAAAATCGGGGATTATGGCACAAGAATATAAAATGCAGCAATCTGCGAATGCGCACTCTCGTCCGAACTAACGGCGTCCATTAAGCCGGTCGCAAATCTAATCCAAATGAAGAGATATGGTTCAGATAGCTTCTTGATTCGTTATGCCGTCGTTATGCGCGCCGTTCCGCTGCATTTTAAATTCTTACAGACGAGACATAAAGGGAGCCTTTTCCCCTTCCTTAGCCTTAACAAACTAGCTCGGACATAAACGGGAGCAACGTCTAAAGTCCCCCCTCCTCCCCCCATCCCTCAACGAATTTATAGGCGACGTCCACCTGCCTCATCGAGGGGCCAGGCATAACGCACGAAAGTCTCAACCGCATCGGCTAGCTGCACACATACACACACACACACACACACACACACACACACACACACACACACCCACACATACCCACACACACCCACACACACACCCACACCCACACACACACACACACACACACACACACACACACACACACATACATATACATATTTATGTGCGTGTGTATGCGTACTAGTTGTACCAAATACGGACTGCATGAGAATACGGACCACGCGCGTGCATCTTCTAAAGATACTCGTGCGCGCGCGACCATGCATGAATAAATGCATGAGCGCCGCGATCGGGACGTTTTCTACATCCGCGAATTCGGATACCTTTGTGTCACGGCTGAAATATTCGCCGAACACGTATGTGTTGAACACGCGAGCGAGAGAGAGAGAGAGAGAGAGAGAGAGAGAGAGAGACCTAAGGATATGAATAAAATATCGGCGGCGCGCGCGTACGCACGCGGGAATACGCAAAATATCGCGTTATCGTAATGCTTAAAGCTTCGTCACGCGCAATCAGTCTACCGGATACGGTACAACTCTTTTCTTCGTGACAAGTGCGTGAAAGGTTCCTGTGTTTGCGGAATATGATTGCGAAATATATTCGTTTGAACTAATATTAGAATAACATTCGGTACTTTAATGGAAAATATTGTTTGTTCTTTTTTTCCCTATAAATATATTTCCGATAAATATGTTTTGCCTTTGTTAAGTCAGTTGGGAGAGTAAATGCCGATTTTCTCTCCTGAATAAATAATATTCGTTTTATTTTCGACAGTTTGACACACATGAATCGATTAAGATTCAAGAAATGAAATCCCATTAGCTTCGGGTGACTGATCAGCTTAATATTTTAAAGCATTAAAATTACTGCTCCCTTTTCCGATAAATAAAGTTTTAATTTCTAACTGAATATGATAATTAAAAATACATTTGTACCTAAATAATACTAATAGCAATATACAAAATAGATAAAAATATATTTACACCTAAATAATAATTATAATACTGATATTTATGTAATATACTAATAATACTAAATATTTATACTTACATAAATGCTAATAGCAATCATAGTTTTATTTTTACACATGACACGCATAAAGAAAAAGATATTCACGTCTGTATATAACAGCAAAATAATGAACAATGTTGATTAAGATAAGAAATAAGAACGATGCATATATGCCTCCATTTACTTGATTCGATCCTATCATTCCTATCTTTCTATAATGCACAAAGTAGATACACATTGAGTTCCACGAATTACGAAGGAAATACATGACTATCGAGTCTTTCCCCTCAAATGATGATGATAATTCATAAATTCTTAATTTATTATCGTACTACTATATCGTCTATTATATCTTCCATTATATCGTACTATATCATCTATTATATCCAAAAAAGAGAAGAATGACTGACTTTCTCCTGTCAAGTTTAATTCGGTCGCATTTTTTAAGTGAAAGTAGAGTCCGTAAGTGACCTTGGTCGGCTGGGTTAAGACACGTGATGTTCGATAATGTGGCACCCTTTGGCTCTTTTGTCAAAGTTTTGACTGGCATATGCAGACGACATTGTTCCGGCATACCGGAACGGTCCATATAGGTCCCCTCCGGGGGAAAAATGGCCAGGTGATACGTTTGCAAAAATGCATCTGAAGGGAAGGGCGTGGCGTACAAAAAACTCCCGCCGGTTAATGAGAAGTGGAAATTAGATAATGAGAATGTACGTTTTTATGAAATGAAGAACGTCCGAACCTTTTATATTGCCATTCCTCCAACGTCCGTATTATGAGATATTTTTGCATGGTAAGTTTCGCGGTGAATTTTTATGTCATGTAACACAGAACAGCAATTATTCCCTTATGTAAATGTCTAAATGAAGTAAAATACATTTTCCATGAATATATTTCAGTTTTTTAATTTCGTAATTATCACCGATTGAAAGTCTAGGAATTTTCGCGAATTAAGGTTTAAAGGTGCGAACAAATAAAGAGAGAGAGAGAGAGAGAGAGAGAGAGAAAGAGAGACTTAACAGAATTTCAGTTTAATGAATATTTACGAAAGTATTTTGTAATTAAAAAGTTGCAAACAAATGACGTCTCTAAAATTTCCACTAACGAATAATGTCTAAATTCGTGAAAAAGTATGTCATTAAAATTTAATGTGGCGCGAATAGGACACCGCCAGTGCAAAGGTCGAAGCAACACGCAATAAAACACAATATTCGTTCCCTATAAAAAATTAAGGCCGTATGTAACCGTATCGGAGAGTGCCAACAGCGCGCCATAATTGCGCCTCGTATGGATTTTTCGCAATTTCACCTTGCACCTTGTGATTTTTATTGTATCGTGCTTTACGTACTTTACGTGCGGATTTCCAGAGGGGTGCACGCATAGAACGCAGGTGCGGGCGCGCACTACTTGCGCATATTAAAAATTTACCTAACGAAGTGGACGCATTTTAATTTCCGGGCAGTGCACTCCAGTCGGCGAGATTAAAAATTTTCGAGCTCTCGCGCAACGGCGTGCGAAACGTGTCGTAATCGTATGAAAAGGAGAAATAAAAATAAAGTTGCGAGAAGGGGAAGTGAAAAAAGAGAAAATATAGGAACAAGAGGGAGAGAAAACACTGGTGATTCCAATAATGTCGCGTCACCGCACCTGACCGCGTGTTTACCGATTCGGAATCGCGACTTGGATACGTGCATGAATGCATTAGCCGTGCGAAATCGCGATGCGTATAACAAGAGTCCTCTGCAATGCATGCGATGAAAACCAACGACGACCCGTTTGAATATGCATGCGTTGTCGGTTGTGCAATATCCGAACGATTCCAGGTACAAGTACGACGAACAGTATAACGGGTGGCTCGCGTAAAGCCTACGATACGACCATGACATCGCGCGACCCCGGCAGTATGAGTCAATGATTCGAGTAAATATGCGTTTCGCGTACGAGTTTTATCGACGTCGTGCAGGATACGCGCGTTGCGGTGATTTCAACCGAGACCCGATACGGATACATCGTGCACGCAATATCGAGAGAGCTGCTGGCATCGTCAGAGAAACGGCTATAATACGATTCGTATGCGATGAGCGAGATTGTGGTTGCAGCGAGAGGGGGAGGGGGGTGGGAGGGAGAAAGGAGAGAAACGCGGAGTTCTTTCAAACTAGCGAACGGAGACTCTCTCGAGAGAAAGCGCTGCTATGGAAGAATCTGAAACGCGTACAGCGTGCGTTCGCATGCGGGAAGAAAGGGTAGAGGAGGGAAGGAAGCAAGAGTTCGTCAAATCCGCCAAGAATATACACGCCGCTCGCAAAGTTTCGCCGTTCGTCTTCGCGAAACGACTGTTTACAGTAAGGTAAAATCCCATACACGCAGCTGGATATCCGCCAAATGTCTTTATTACCGCAATATTGCGCCAGTGAGTCATACTGGGTGTCACACGGTGAACTTTTCCCGGATCGTAATCGCGAAAACGGCCATGGCCGCGCGCACCGACCATATCGATGCAGACTTAATATTTCGTTGTATTTATCCTTCGCGAGATAAGAGGTATATACCGGAAAGGAACCGCGGAACTTATGATGATGAAATACGCGCGGAAGTGCGGTAAGAGGGAGGTGAGAGGGAGGGAGAGCTTTAACACTCGCATGCAGTCTTGATGCATTTCGAGGGTTGCGCACGATGCCGCAAACGATCGTGCGGTACGATGGTTTATATTTCATAAGGGCCAAAACCCCAGTACCGGTCGTCTACGCCGTACTTCACGTGCAGAATAGCGAAATTATCTGGTAACCTAAGCGCGTAGATAATAAATAGCGACGACGACCCTTCGCCATTCGTCTATTTTATGGAGGATGAAGTTCCGCAAGCGCAGATTACATACAAAAGAGGTATGGTGAATATAAAGTGGATCGATATATTCAACATAAGTTATTGCAATTAAATATGAAAATAATTACTTTTCTATCGATTAGCAAAGTTCTATCGGTTAGCGAGATAAAACCTTATACGAAAATAATGACTGTTTAGTACGTATATGTGACATAATTTTGTCAAAGATTTAGTTCGGGATAAACCGAATGTATAGCATTATGGCGCAATAATATATATGCAGACTAAGTGGTTTAGACATAGAGGTTGCAATTACGGCTTATCACCGTTGTGCCATTCTATAAAGGACTATCATCATCGTATATCGCTACGTTCCCCAATCTGAGCTAGTCTGACGATATTGACTTCGATAACACGGGCTGTCTCCTATAATCTTAGCTTATGCTAAACCACGAAGCCAGCATTAATCGGGTATCTTCAAAGTTATCACTCCGGATGGTAATTACCATTTACGAGAAGCGTTCACGTGCACACGGCAGTGTTGTGTCACGCGTGTAGCACGTCAACATACACTAGCCCCGTTCATACGATTATCGAACGTTCAAGGATTACTAACTAATTATCGCGATGTACTCCGACGGTGTATTGACGGTGATGAATCAGGTATCGGCAACTTATTACTCGTCGCGGTAATGTCCTGTATTGATCCATCAGCTGTGTAAACCGCACGGCCTGTATTCGATGCGCAAAATCATGTTTACGCATACGCACACGAGTGCATACATACACGGGCATTAAATATGTATTTGAACGTTGTCCAGTGTTTGTCGATAAAATTGCTGGTTCATGAATGCCGGCGAATCACGCGTCGGAACCTGATCGTGCGCGTATGGAGTATGGAGATGAGTAAATTTTCGGCGCATCGCAAACAATCACAGCGCGCGCCCCACTAACTAACAGAGGCATTCCTCAATCTCGCGAATTTCGCCGAGTTAGATTATACATATTACGAGAGAGATACGTACATCATCATGATAATTGTAGTCAGTAATAGAATGAATTTTTCTAAAAAAAAAAAAAAAAATCTTTCTCTCATAAACGTCTCTTATAAACATTTTCATCGCGGATGTTAAAGTCAATCCTATGATTGAGATATATTTTAGTTTATATCGAATTTCAGAAACATATATAAAATAGTCTTTTTCTTGGAAAAGCTTAAATCTAACTATATATAATTTATACCAGCACTTTTGTTACTTTAAAGATCCTTCAAGCTCGAAAAGTGCAAGTAAATAACGAAATTATTTCTCGCTCAATTGCTAACTTTTTCTTTGTCGTAAGCTTTATTCACCAGGATATTTATCAAAAGTTTTTACATAATGAGATATTGGCTCAATAGGATTTATCGTTAGAAAGATGAAGTAGTTTTAAACTTTTTTTAGAAAAATACGTGTCAGTAAATATCTAGATATAGTTCGCGCTTGTATAGCCGGCCATATTTGCTTTTGTTGTTAAACGTGTTTTAGCTGGCTTCCTCTATCCATATAATACATAACTGCCACAAAATAAACAGCGTTCACGAATATTACACTCATGAAAATTCATATGCTAATATTATTACGGGTGGACTTAAGGATATCCACATATGAGAAAACTTAATTATAAAAACAAAATAAGGTACATGTGCAAAAGTGTTGAATCAAAATGTAATCACAGCTAGAGATAGCCAATAATTAACAACGTAGTTGACAAATTTTAAAATACTTCACTGCTGTTGCTCTAATAATTAGAATAAATAAGCTTTAATCTTAATTAAGAAAGAAATATTTTGTATAAAATTTCCGCTCTTGATTTCTTTCTGTTGTCAAAAAAAAAGAGAGAAGTCATTAGTCAAATTAATCGTTGAATTCATCCGACTCGAAATGCACGAAATTATACTTCACAACGAGAATGTATGTATAAAAATAATGTATGTACTTGTTGTCTTAACAATCGATGCTACAATTACGGCATGATAATTGAGGGCGGGACTCATTGCGCAACAAACTTCGATTACGCGATCGATTGTACTGATACGCTATAAAAAGAAACACTCGAGCAATAATGTGTATATACTATATAGCGAATATGGGAGATGAGATTGAAAACGAGATTGCAATAAAACTTTACGCCTGAAATCGTTATCGAGAGGCTCATCGTTCGATCTCTCCATCTCTTGTAAAAAGCCAATTAAGAAACAGGTGCCGACAGGTGCAAGCATTCCAAGAAATCGGAATACTCTCTCCCTTTCACTCTTTCGGCGATATTATCTCTTTTTTCTTTATGCTAGGCTTTTGTCCTCGGAACAATTAGCGACCCAGCGGCTTTTATGGCGCGTTTTATCATTCAACCGACGTTCAATGATCCATTCTACGAATGGTACGTACAAGATTCCATAATCCATGGGTTAAGATGCTTTTTCGACTGGGACACCGTCGCCGCCACAAAACCGATCCATCCGCGCGTGCCAAATTCTAAATCCTTTAACTCCATTACGCGGCGAAGTGAATGGCTCTTACTATTTTTCTTGGCAACAATTTCCGCTGAGCTCCCTTTTCCGGTCTGATAGGGAAGTTTCCTTCGGTACCTATATGTACCAACGGTAAATTGAGTTCGTCCTGCCTGCCGCATATTTTAAACGTCTGCGCGCACAACGAAATTCGCTTCGGCAAAATTATTAAGTATGAGTTCTCGACCACGATGAGGGCAACGACGGTTGGAATCGTAACGATCTTTACGTCATTATCGCGTGCATGGCGCGCTCGATATATATCTCTCAATATAATTGAATAATAGTTGTTGCACCTGAACTAAATATAAATTTTAGATTAAAGTCACATAAGTCACATAGATACAAATCACAAAAGGGTGCTGGTGTTTCTCCTAACACGGAATAAATTACTAAATTAGCCGAGAATAGATTAGCCGAGTATTATGCAAAATTTCAAAATTAAGATGCAAAATAGAAGAAAGTATTTTTATGAACAATCAAGGATCACGTATAATGAGAGGTAATTACTTGCGCTACACGATGATTTGGCGAAAGCCAAAGCATTAGCCGTATATTTATTGGAACATTTACGCTGCAATCGTATATGGTACACCGGCAATGACTATTTAAGCACTTGCGCCACGTGCGGATACACAATAACCCATTTCGCAAGGTTTAATCTCACTCGTGCATTCTACGTGCAATATGCGGAATTATGCATGCCGTCGACGACGATACGACGATAACTGGGGGGAAGCCATCTATTGCGAGGCGCGTAGACAAAGTCCGTGTCGAACAATACGCTTTTGAAATATCGAACGACGCGGCGGTATCTATCAATCGTCGGGACGCCACGAGGCGTGTATGCAACGTGTATTTGCTATAACGCAGCCGCGCGATGTACACACGTCGCCGTGATTTAATAACGGGGCGCACTCAACGAACGTCGCACCGCGCACGCGGTATCACGCTCGCCCGATCTCGTCGGGCAAAATACATTTCTCGAACCATCGTACGTCGCGTCGGCGTCGTCGCCATTGGCTGAATTAAAAACGTGATTGCATTCTCGGAACGATAAGACGGAATATGATAATTTTGTAGTTTTATCCATATCGAATGAATACAAAAATAAACTCGAGCTCGAAATAACTTTTGTGATTACTCCCCTTTATGTATACAATCAGTCAATCATCTCTCTTTCTTTTCTCGAGTAGGAAAAGTACATTAAACAAAAAGAGACTATAAAGATTAATTTGTTTTTTAAAACAAAAAATTCATTCATTCATCGTTATATATATTCGGATATCTGTACAAATTTTGTACGATTTATTCAAAAAATTCATATTTATTAACTTGAACATGTAGTCTTAGTAATCTTACAACATTTTCTTAGCAACAAATATATATAGTTGACAACCTAAAATGACTACAATTATAGTTATTATAACCACAAAACAGTTGAAATTATCATAAAAATTACTAATAGTCACTTGAACCATTTTTATGATAATTTCAACAATTTTATAGTTTTATAAGCTGATCTACTATATTTATGTTAAGTTTAAGTATTACAATTTTTTATAATTAAAAATTTTGAAACTTCTAAAACTAATAACGAGAAACTTTAATAGGTACCAATATTGTTAAATTCATAATGTCAAATTATATTTATATCTAAGTTACTTTCAATAATTTCTAGGTCGTCACCCAATATATTTCCAATGTCATTAATTTGACTAAAACAATGCAATTAAATAATTAAACTCAGGAAAATATATTAAATTTGATTTAAGTTTAGTATGTACTAAATGCCATGCATACGTTAATATAAACGATGTTTATTTTAAAACTAATCGGAAATGGATTGTATATTGACACAGATGAAAGATAAGAATAACAAAACGTTATTTTTAACTTAAAAGATTGGATTACCATTGCTCTTTTAATATCTAAGAGGGAAAAACCGTATGTTCTTTTAGCGACACAAAAAATATGTGTTTTTATTACAGGTTAAATATATCATGAGACAAAATGTATCAATAACACAACAATAAAAATTCTATCTTATGAGCGTTATATATATATATACATATATATATCGCAAATTTTTATTAAATTCAGTCATCCATGAGTCATTAAAGAAAATTTAAAATTTAAACTCATGGATGGATACGATCGAATTTAATAAAAGTACATGCTATCCCAAGTTATCTTCATTGTCCCAAGTCACCTACATTTACGGTAGTTTATTTACATATGTGTATTCATTGTTATATCCAATAATGAATCGTCAGATGATTGTACAATTAAATCCTAGTCTCTTTGTTTGAAAAAAAAAAACAATGGATCCGTGAAACTATATTATCTGTGATGTTTCCATATTTTTTACTTGATTCTTTGATTACATTATACAGGTATATATTTTTATGTGGCTAAGTTTTTTCATAAATCCATTGCTTTTAGATTAAAAGATATCTTGACTCACCCAAACAGCAGCACTGTTGCGCAGCAGCAGAGTTATAATGTGATCTGTAAAATAAAAATATATTCAAATATTATAAATGTCCAAAATAATTACTATTTTAAGGAATAAATATTATATACTGCAAATTCAAGTATGTAAATACTAATAAAAAGTTACTTCAATAAATGTACATATGTGATTAGTTTTTGTATAAAAATAGCACACTATATATTACATATAAATGTGAATTTATTTAAACCTATAGCATACTGCTATTTTTACATGGAAAACTAAATACACATATTTTGAAGTCATTTTTTATGTGTTTGGATTTACAGTATACGACTGAATCTTTTATTCATTCTTTTTTAGAAATAGACATTTATTATTTGTTAGACATTTAGTAAATAAATTATTAGGTATTAAATACAATTATTAAATACAATTATACTTATAATTTTCGTCAATATTCCGCAAATACCAAAATAATAATTAAAAAGTATAATAATTGGAACGGACTCTCTATATTTAAAATAACAGTAATCAGTAAATATCAAGGCTAATGAGAGTCAACGCGAAAGGGGTTGCGCACAATTATTGATTCGAAAAAAATTACTTCTTCATAAAAACTGATGTCTTTATTTCGTCTTGAATGTTTTAAGATCCAACTTCCTTTGAAGTTATTCTCAGTATTACAATTAAAATTCTTCGAAAATTCAGTCAAAAACACATATCTCGAATATTTAAAATATTAGACGTATCTGACAAACGGAACCATAAAAATTGTCTTCGTTACAAATGTTCGAGACATGTCATTATTTTATCAATAAAAATTATCACACAATTAAATCAAAATTCCAAAACTTCGTGTGAAATTCCAAAAAATTCGTGTTCTATTCGAGAATCCATTACAGTTCTAGGAACCTGAGAATGAAAAGACTCATCCTGGACGGATCGTTTAACTGTATTTCGAAGAATTTTAATTGTAGTTAATATTGTTGAGGATGACTTCAAAGGGAGTTGAAACGTTTAAGATTACGAAATAAAGATATCAGTTTTTAATTAAGAAGTAATTTTTTCGAATCAATAATTGCTTCATTAGCCTTGAAATAACTAAATTATAAACACACCTATGATTGCTCCGCCGTCGCCCGATGCCACCCCGGGTCTCTTCCTTCTCTCAGCTTCCTTCGTTGCCATTCCTTCATGGCACTCGCTCACAATTACGATCACACAATTATCAGACACGGCGATCGCGAGATACTTTGCGCGGCACTCCCGGAGCTAAACATATTCACTCGCTACGACTCCTCAATTTCAAAATACGACATTCACGCCAGATCTCTAATGATATACTTAAAGCATTAAATATATTTACTCTCACGGGAAGGATCTCTCTCTCTCTCTCTCTCTCTCTCTCTCTCTCTCTCTCTCTCTCTCTCTCTCTCTCACGCGCGCGCATTCGTTAACGAATAAGTGACTCGACACTCGCATGCGATACTTTTCACGGCTCCTCGACGATACGATTGGGATTTCGCGAATGAATAACGCAATAACGAGGAAAACGCGCGCGAATGACACGACACGACACGTTCAATGCCCGACTAGACTTGACTCGCCTAGACTAGCCTCGCGAAATATGCGACGATTACTGCCTAAAATGGCGGAGCGAAATCGTAGTCGCGTGCGGCCAACTTCACGTGTGACGGCAAGTTGCGCTTCTACCTATACTATCGCGCAGCTTTTGTATGATAAATATTACTCTCGCCGGTTGTTTTACCTTTAGAAATATCACCGTTTCATATTACAGCGCAAATAAACGAACGTTGCTAAAAGAAAATTAGGAATAAATGTCAGCAGAATGTATAACTGATCAAATCAATCGCTTTGTCGGTCGTTAGCGTCGAGGTGAGACGAGATGAATTTTGAACGAATATATTTCGCGAAATACGCATTTATGTTAATCTCCGTCACGTTCGATCAATATATATATCCTGATATGACGTATATGGAAGCGTTTTACTTGGCGTTCACAACGCTCGCGCGCATCGTCCTTGTCTAACTTGTAAACAAGGTCGACCGTTGAAATAATTCCAAGAACGAGTGTTGCGAGCATCAAGTAAAACGCAGCTTACATGTATCAATCAAATGCGACGTTCCTTTGACTCGAAATCAATCTACTGTTCCGCATGAACGTTCCGTTGAATAGTTGAAAACTTTCGAGATTACGCCAGCAACTTCAGTCTGATATCACGCGAATCAAATCAATGACGGAAAGAACGATTTTGCTGAAACATCTAAAAATTTAACTGAGTACAGATCTAAAAATGATTTTGTTAAACCGTCAAAATAATTACGAAAATTTTAAACGTGACGAGCAACGCTGCAAAAAATTTTGACATTCTAACAACCAGCTTGAGCGGCCTACATAATTATTTTGATAATCCAGTAAAATTATTTTCGGATCTGTATTTAACTTTTAGATATTGTGAACTATTATGTCATTTTGGGAGCTTTCCAGCAAGAACACACAAATTGACACAAGAGTCATTCTGTCCTTGTTCAATAATCAATAAGAAATAAAGAAGGAATAATTATTGTGCCTCTGCTAGAAAGCTCCCAAAATCTATAAAATGATACAACTCAAAATGTATTGCTCTTGTTGAAGGTATTTGTGGGCCATCACCTATCAGGAACTGCGTTCTTTTTTTTCGCTAAGACATACGAACGATCCCGATCGATTTCTATTAAGAACTGCTTCGCTCCCGCTCGCGATTCGCGATCGAGGGGTCCGCTCCCCCTTCGCGGGACGACCAATAGCGTGCGAGCATGAGACCGCGGGGAAGGGAGCCGATTACGGAAAAACCCGTCAATTCCGAGTTCGGGAATTTTCCATTCGCTTCCTAATATTACCATATTTGGGCATGCGGATCGAGATCGAGCAGGCACGATCCTGTAACTAAATGGCAACGCAAAATAAGCCTACAATATACATATTATACTCCAACAAAACATTTCGTTCTTTCTGTGTACAATTTTGATTGAATGGAAATCGCACGTTTCGATCCTGAATGCAAATATTCCTAACAGTTGATGTATCACGTATCAGTAAATGTCACATCAAAACAGTAATTCACAATTTTCATTTCCTACACAATTTCAAATAAATGAATATTTGCTTCGAGAAACAATCGCTGCCGCGATACGTTATAGAACGGTTGATCATAGGAATTAAACGGAGTGTGCCGATAGTTGCTAATAGGAAACAATCGCGTTTACTCTTCGTTTTGTTTCAGTTACTACGCTTCGATGGATAATAACGGAGCAGTTGTTTTCTCGTCGCTACCTGTTGACAATTATTAGAGGGAAATAATCGTTATTAATACTTGTCTCTCTTAATAGAGCTTGTCGCGGTTGTGTCTCGAGAAGTAATAAGTAAGTAATAACGCAACGATACAGGGAATGACTCACGCTTGCTCAGCTACGCTGTAAGAATGATGACGCGGCGACTCTATACACAACAGCCAGTACCTATCTCGGTTTGTTTACAAACGCGAGCGCCGAACTTCGAGCATTCACAAACAACTCCGCTCTACGAAACACTCGATCTCTACGTAAAATCACAGGTCGCAAACTTATTGCTAACCTCAAAGCGTCATATTCAAAATTGATGCATCGGATTGGCTGACGCAACAAACTCTCGTTCTGCGTCTTAGAACTTGTTCTATATAGAAATTATAAACGGTCGTAGGATCTCAAATTGTAGGAAATTGATCGATCCTAATTGAGTATTCTCCTTATATTTTACTGTAATTGTTGGTAATTTCCTACGACTTAAGATTCCACGACCGTCTATGACTTCTGTGAAGATGAGCTTTAAGGATATTAAAATAATAGCCACAATTAGTTGTATTTTGAATCAATTAGATGAAGAATATCGTTTAGTGCTTTGTTCTTTCATCATCGTCGTTTAAGATAAATTTAATTTCTCTCGATTAGAATGAAAATTTTAAGATATTTAGAAATTCAATAGAAGTATCGTTGTTCAAATCATAAATCGCAATAAATATACAATTTGTAAAACTTACAATATACGTTATAGTTTAATTACATCGTTAAATTATTAAAAAATAAATTTTTGTTTTAATCAAAATGACATATATATATATAAATTTATTATTTATATTTTCACCTTTACTCAATTTGTTTTATATATTTTTTCTCAAAAGAAATGGTTTTAATGAATCAAAAATTGTAAATTTTAATGTATTAGAAAATTCAAATTAAATCATCGCAAAATATGGCGATGTAATTTCTCTTTCTTGGCTTATTAAAGTCAAACAATCTCACTGATTTCGAAATGTAAAATACAGAAAAAAAATAATGATAAATTAAAAATTAATTTTAATAAAAACAAAGATTTATAAAAGGAGATAAAATTCATTGCTCAATGAAAAATTAGATTTCACATTATGTTTTACGTTGCTGACACTGCTGAGTTTGAAAAGCTTAATTACTCAAATAAAAAAAAACCGCTTATCACTTATCAACATGCGATACAAAAAAATTATTGTCCGTTATTATGTAAACTACAAAAGTGGATAAGTATATAGGTAATTTCTAGTTTTACTTTAACTCTGTAAATCTCAAGGTTTCTCAAGCAATTACGTTCCGTTTCATGAATTTGAAATTATTATTTAAATTATTAGAACTATTTAAAAGCAATTTCTTCTCAAACTTCATACAAAGCACACATTGAAGAACTTAATTGTTCGGTTAATAAATTTAGTATATATAAATATTTTATTATTATTAAAAATCGCGAGAATTTTATTCTAAAAAACAAGTATGTATATGTGTGTTTTGTATAATTTCTTACTTTACTTTCAAGTGAGGAGCCAGACAGATGGAAACTAATCAAGCGTACCCAAGATTTAAAATGTATCTATAAAACCGAAACACGCCAGTGCCCCAAGTCTAACTTTTAACGAGTTCAGTAACATTAAAAAAAAGTTCTGAATTTTATTAAATATTTGTTTGAATTTGTAGTAAAAAAACATTTATTTAAAATAAAAAGTTATACTTAATTTAAATAAATATGTATATGTTTACATTATTTGAATTTTCGTTAGTACTATTCAAATAAATATTTAATAAAATTCAGTAAATTTTTTTTCAGTGTGCATATACATATGTACTTTTTATCATGTATAATGACAAATAAATACCAACATTATCATTAGCTACGTTCAGAGGAAGTGGCTTTGCATCTGTTGTAAAAATTTCTTTTAATATGATTAATTTATATATTTAGATTCATTGAAAGAGAGAGAGAGAGAGAGAGAGAGAGAGAGAGAGAGAGAGAGAGAGAGAGAAACTATAAGGGCAAAATCATATTAAAGAATCTTATATATCTATAATAGTTGCAAAGTTGCTTTCTCTGCTAAACGCAACCAAGAGTTACAGAGTCAGGGTACAGAAAAGGATTAGATTTCAAGATATTACTGAAACGTCTTTCGAACACGTGTAGTCATCCTAAGATTAAAGTAGAATCGTAGTCTTATCAACAAATGACAAGCTTCATCAGTTAAATAACACGTGAAGTATGGATCGCGCGAAACAGAGTGTAAAATGTGATTTTCTGAAAAATGACTCCGACGTCAGATGGGATTCTTTCAGTTAGTTGAGCAGCATTGTTCCCTCAGAACGGGCCGAAGTCGGCAACTAAACGCACAGCGGCGAAGAGGCTAAATGGGACCTGACAGGCAACTGTCGCGGAACAGAGCGGAACCGCAAGAGGGTTAACCCGTCTCGTCGCACTGGAACGGTTTCCTCAGCGAGAATGACCCGTCGAGAGAGAAACGAAAGAGAGAAAGAGATAAAGATAGAGAGAGAGAGAGAGAGAGAGAGAGAGAGAGAGAGAGAGAGAGAGAGAGATAAAGGGGGAACTGGCCTCAGAGCCTCAGAAGCGAAAACATGTGCGGTGAACCCGGCCGGGGCTTCCGCCGCACCGCGCCGCCTCGCCTCTGCCACCGTCCTCACGCGCGGTATATTCGTCTCGGGCGAAAATTGCGGCAGTACCCACGGTATTCAGAAACTGTTACCAATAGCAATATTCGTTGCTGCGTCGGTGAAATTCGTTGCTGAGTCAGCCGTAAAATGGACCCGAGGCGGATGGGCGGCAGTGTGGCAATGGCAGTGTGCCCGCGAGAGGACGACGTGAGCGCAATTTCACCAAAATTCCCCGGAATTACACGCGTGTGTTTCTGCCCCCTTTTTTTTCTTTCTGCGAACGCGCGCGCGAAAGATATGAGCATGCAATTTCGCGAGCAGGCTCGCGAGCTCGCGCAAACAATACGAAAAAGAACCGACGTGACGGTGACGCGATGGCAAAGAACACCGAGAGTGCATTTCGCCAGTTCGGTTCGCGACATGCGCGTATGTTTTTGTTTTCCTCGTTTGCATATTATGGATTCTCTGCATCCGCTATCAATATTTTAAAGGCGAGCGCGAATCTATGCTGTTGTATCTTTACAGATGTATGTTAAAGGTGGTATTCTGCGTGGAAAATTTTTAATTTATATTTGTTAATTAATATAATTAATAAATTATCATGATAAATATAAATCATAATTGTATTATTGATTAGCATGATTACATTTACAATTTGTTGCAAGTAGGATTCCGTCCCGAATCATCAGTCTAAAATCGTCAAACGACGATGAAATCGGTACGTGACATGAAAACTAAATGCGAGCGCAGGATTATTAAAGATATTCGAGTACGTACCTAGATAGCATTTAACTGATCCATTTAAACTCGAAAACCTTCTGAAGCTCTGTATGAATTAATGTATAAGTGTAATCCGGTCGAAATTAATTTAAAAAGAATTAAAAAATATATTCAAATTTATATATTTATATTGTTTAACGAATTATATTATATATATTAATTATATATTATAATTATATATTAATATTTATATTTATTAATGTTTATCTTTAACAAAAGTAATATTTAATTTGCACAAAAATCAAAGTTTAATTTGTTATTATCTAAGGTATTCTAAAGTATTCTTTTTTCAGTTTTTTAATCAATTAGAAAACAGAAAAAGATCAGAAAAAGAATATTTTGAATCTAAAAATCTGTTGATGAATAACTATCTGTTGATGAATTAATGTATACTTTTGGAATTTAAAATGAAATAAGTATATATTTGATATTGTATTTAACGAAAGCGAGAAAGAGAGTTCTAGTATAGTTTAATGTAGGAATAAAAAATAGAGTTTAAAAAAGCTTACAATTGATGACATAAAAGTGAAATCTGGAACTCTCAGGAATGAGTTTTAGATACTTTTAAAACAGAAATGAGACAAAGCAGAAATTCATTTGTAAATCGGGAGTCAAAAAAGAATTCTTTTCAAACTTTCTGTGTTGTGTGTTCTATCTAGGTAGGCTCATTAATCGAGCAAGTCATTGTGGATATGTTTCTCCTCGCGTGTCTTTTCTCTAGCACCTTATACATTTGTATATGTGCTTGTACGGTCCTTACAAATATTACGAAGCTTTGATTTACCAATCAGAAATAAGAATTTTACTAATTGACCAATCAAAAAATGCTTCATAGCATTAGTAGCGTTGTCATGTTGACCGTATCCGCCGTCACGCTCGGCAGTCAGTTAAAAATGGCGATCGAGCCGCTGCGATTCGTGATGATCTGGCCTCGAAATTCTCGGGAACCGACAATTATCAAAATAGTAAACGCAGACAAAAGCTCGTAATCGTGCCTACGATTCTTGTCGCGAGTGTCTCTCCGTGAAATTATCCGTCATCTTTTCCAGTCCAGTCTTTCTGACAAGCTATGTCGAGCTCGCTGCTCGCGTACTTACTCGTCACGTCGACACACGAAAGAGAAAGAGATCCACGGATGACGCATTCGTATCTCCTCGCCTTGCGTTCATCGGCGAACCTAACCTAACCTCTTCGCGAACGAGAAAGCATTGATTGCGGTTGAGCAAATTGTCGATATGCAGCGATTCTTCCTATGCCTGGGACGTGTCCAGGCTCACATGTCTTTTTTTTTATATCTGAGGTCGAGGTGAGAAACGTGCCTGTGTTAGCGGCCGGGCCTTATTGAGCCAGGCCTTGTTGAGCAGGTGGGTCTGGATCCTTTCTTGGGTGCGCGGGTGGATAATTGCGCGGAAGACGGTTGTGTATGGCTATCACGAACGAACTCCTTTGTTCATTTTTATGCACCAAACAAGAAGGGACTTACGTGCCATCGGCGTCTTATCGCAGTTTCTCGTGTCTGGCCAGCGTTTATCTGCTAGCTCTTTGTTTTTTTTTTACTCGCCATACTCGAGCATATAAATGACGCTTAAGGAGCTATTCGTTGCAAAATAAAATCAGTAAAACTTTGTTACGCCTGTTTATCTACGTCGCGACCACCGAGGAATTATTATTCGCGATTATAATTAGTTCAGGTCTCCTAGGTCTCTTCGAGAGTCGTTCCATCTACTCTTATCCGTATTTGTTTATTTTTCCGTTTCGTATTTTTTGTTACATTTTTGCATTCGGATGTAACGTCCTTAATTAAGAATACACAGAAAGAAACGCAAGAGAGAGAGAGAGAGAGAGAGAGAGAGAGATAAAGAGAGATAGCGATATGTCACAATCAAGCACGTAAGAGATGCGTTCATTAGCCATTGTCATTTCCCCTTTAAGTAGCGTCCGTCGATTAACATGCCGTTTTAAGAATGGATTCCCCTTCTTTCTCCCGGCTTCGTGCTTCGATCCAACGACGCTCGTTCGTCCCGAGAACGACTCGACTCGAGTTGCTCGAGTGCCCGCTGCGAGGCAAATCCGATCGACGGGATAGAGCACTATTCGCGATTCCCTTTCTATTTCAAGCACCGATAATGCCATCGATTGTACGTTTCGCTCTAGGAGTGCCAGCTTGGTCCGGCCGTGTAATAAAGTCGATCGTAATCGTGGACTAATGACCGCTCGACGACGTTGATTGTCCCGATTGTATGGACCACGGCGACGTCGCACCTCACCGCGTTGCAGTTCCGCGTTATTAAATTCGGTGTTGTGCCAGCACTCTGTCAAGCCGTCGTATATCAGCAGCCACGTGTACCAGAACACACGCGTATATACAGAGTGTCCCAGAATCCGACGGCTTTAATTTCCGTCGTTAATAAAGCGGACTCTCTCGGAGCCGATCGAAATATCTCCGAAAGAGATATCGTCAGATATGCGAGATCGATAAGAGGACGCGTTTCGCGCGCATCGCGGAATGAATATTAATATGAAACACGATTAAGACGACAGAACCTCCGACCATTAATTTTAATGGCAAATTCATTACACCAAATGCATTTTTTCCGTGACTAAAATGTCGATCGAGAAAAGGCTCTCTCTTCATGAGATGAAATCTCTGTCGTGTAATCAAGTCTCATTGTTCGTTTTTGAAGGAAGTAAATTCGCGTTTATTTTATCCGAAAATTCCAGATGTTGGAGATGCTGGAATGGCCGCATACTTGATCAAAGTAGATAAAATAGACTAGTAATTCCAAAGTAAAAAATTAATTATTATTTATATTTTTTGCTCCTATATTACATGAATGCTAGATTATATACATTTATTTTTTCATACTTTTTTATTTACTTCTCTTGTAAGCTTTAAAATCATAATTTGAAGGTATCATTATATTCTTATACATTATTCAAATGTGGGGAATGACTTTTTGTTTGAACACATACTTGGAATCACTTATATCATGTAAAGAAATAACCTATGTAACAGGAAACTATAATTTATAATATTTTTTGTTTTTTCATATAGCTTTGTTGTTTCCTATATTTATTTGTTTTTTTTCCGGAGAAGAATATTTTATTCAATATAAAAACGAAGAAAATGGAAAAGTACGAAATGCGCGTTTCGTCGGTATTACAAATGATGCCAGCATTTCCTTAAGAATGTTTTAATAATTCCAGATGTAATTCCACATTGTTAATACATGTTAATGAATAGATAACGATGCTTCTCGAATCTTTTCTACAAAAGGATCATTTCCAAAGTTCCAAGAACTCGTTATAAGAATATGCCCGCTTCCACCAATGTTGAGTAAATTTAATCTCGATTCAACTTGTTCTTTTATTTCTTAAAATTAGAAAAAGATGAGAGGTCAGTTAAAACCCAGATTAAAATTAATCTACGCTGGTGACTAAATGGACATTAAACATGCGAATTGTGGAACACCCTATATGCGCAGAGCCGTATCGTGGTATGCGGACGTTTGGCATAAATTTTCACCTCAACGAATTTCGCGAATTTATAGTCGCTCTCGTGACAATGTATCGCGAATTCCTCCACGCGCGTGACGCAATTTTTTTTCGTAACTGCTATAATTACGTAGACTGCGGTGGTGGGTCCGCGTCGCACTATTACATGACTACCGTTAATTAGCGCTACAGTACGGCCACTTGATATTATGTAAAATAATGGAAATGAGTAAATACGCGCGCTGATTAAATTACAAGTGATTGTCGCGTAACTGAGTTAACCTTAATTGCGGAATCAACGGCTATTTAACGAGATTTCGTCTCGTCGAGTCGCGGTGATGCGACGACATTGCGAAAGTAATAAACGATGATGATTCACAAGGTTGAATTTCACGTTGCGCATTTTCCCCTCTTAATATCATCGTATCTATCTTGTTGACAACTAACCAACGGTTGACTAATTAACTCGTGTTAATAACTACCAATCGTGGAAAGCAGATTATTGCTTAACAAAGTTAATAATTAGTTACAATCCCTCGTTCCGTGGCAAGTGATATTTAATTAGTTAGACACGAAGCTCATGTCTCAGAGCGTAAATATTTTCATCGCTGCTCCCTCATTAGTAATAATCGCAATTTGTTCATTGAATCGGATCGTCAATGAATTTCTCGGCAGCATCGCGCTCTTTGATGTAAATTCGAATCAGCAAGCATGGACGCCTTTGTTCAAAAAGAATTTTATTCAGACAATACCTGTACCGTTTGACACAATTAACAGGAAGAGAAGAGCCGTTACGAATCGATATTCGTACAACCCACGAGGCAACAGATGACGGTGAAATTATGGGCGTGCGTTGGTGAATGTTCAAAGAACGGACTGTCGCAAGGATCCTGAAAGGTTCGTTTTCTGAAATGGTGATGACGTCCGCGAGTCGATGCATTCACGTACCGGAACGCAGTTGGCCACAACGCATTGCAGCACGTACCATATCGAATACTTGCACGGACTCGGTAAGTAATTTTCTCAGCATCGTGATTGTTAACTTTTCAACTGATCATGAAAAAGATTTTACCGTACATAAGGTCTATTTTTTTATTGCTGCATTAGAACTCTTTTTCGCTTTCGCCAAATATCAAACATATCTATATATTTCATTTTAAAAGTCATGGTACGCAGAAAAATACAGTATAAGACGTAAGCAGTGAAGAAATCAACGTGTTGAATTTCCTACTGCTTACATTACGGGCTCCACTGTGATTGGGTATTTCGCTTGTTACATACATTTTACTGTTTTACGTTTTTGTACGTGCCATTGGCTTCAATTCCCAAAATGTACACTAGTTCAACTATAGAAAATAGATTTATAAACTCGATCTTTTAAAATGCAGATTTAAAATGCTTTGAAAACGAACTTCTTAAGCGTCAGAAATATTAACTCAGAATATACTTGCCGACATTTCGGGCGCTTTAAATTTAGCTCAAGAAAAATGAAACTAATTATATCTTTCTTCAAAAAAACCTGTTGATATTCGATATCATGTATTCTGTTGAAAGAATTAAGATAAGCCAGGCAAGAAATAGAATATCCTGAAAATAAAAACTCCATTATTAAGTTTATTTGCAACTTTAGCATAAATTCTAATAAATGCTTTTAAGTTTCAAATACTTATCAACAATTTTTCTGATAAAAAATAATTCGATTTATAACTTTACGTCTATATTTAAATTAACTGACTTATTACTTGTCTTTGTTTCATTCCTAAAAGACACGTAGAAAAAACAAATCAACATTTTTAATTTGTTACGTCATCACTGCACGTTTCTATTGTGATTGACCAATTCGCTCAAGTCTTTTATTGCTATGACTAGATAATGCAATAAACATTAAAGCTATTGTTCATGGCACACAAAAAACTTACGGATCAATTCTAAGCAGAATCGTAAGATTCGTTACTTGTCTTCGTAAGTCCTTGTAAAAACTTTAACTTACAATTCCAGTCATAAGTTCTTACGAGTCTTACGAGAACAAGTGAGACAAGCCTTATTAATTCTGCTAGAACTGTCTCATAATATTTTTGTGTGCCATGAACGGTGGTCTTAACAGTTCAATGCATTATCTAATCATCATTCGGAAATATTACGACTTCGAAATGTCAAGAGATTATGAGCAAATGGGAATCGCGTAAGAATCACAACGAAAGAAAAAACATGATACGATAAAGAACGTAACCGCATTTTGATGCGTCCCTCGCAATGTTTTCGCGAATAATCACGAAAAGAAATTCCTCTCGCACGGGCTAAAAAAAAATTTTCGTATCAATTGCTTATGTAAAAATATTTAATCGTGATCGATCGTGAGGTTCTTCTCTTTTATGTGACGCATCCAATTGGAACGTGTAACACGTTATACGTAATGTGCGAATCGGAATGCGATCGTTCGCAACGATTCGACAAAGGGCGAGGGTCAACTTGATTCTCCCCAGTAGTTTCATCGCCGGTATACACCGGGCGACTCCACTACGAAATAAAGCTACAATGCTCACATGCCCCCGCTGGGATCGATATGTTTACACGACCGGGGTTACGTAAACGCGAGGAGAAGTTCGTTGACTCCGCTCGCTCATCGTTCGAGTTCGCGTTCGAGTTCGCTCGAAAGTCTCGATTCACGAGCCTATATCTATCTGCTATCTATCTGCTCTTTGTGAATCGTCTTATTCGCTCATCTAAGTTTTGCGCGTATTGAAATCGGCGTAATTTCAGTGAGTTCAATCACCTACAGATACGAAAAGACGCTCGTCGGTGTCTCCTTTGTCACGAAAAAGTGAAGTTTCGATCTTGATAGCATCGAGATCTAATTTCATCGAAATCGCATCGGTTTCAATTCCTGAGAAATAATAGGGATTAGAACGGGCGTTTGAAGTAAAACGTTTCATATTACCGTTACGTATTGTCGATTGATAGCTTTTAGGTGAAAATAGAGAATCCCGAATCTACTGAACGAGGATGAACTTTTGTAGCAACGAATTTGATTCTTTATGTATAATTCAGACATTGCACAAAAAGAACAGTTTCGTTGAAGTATTTAAAAATTTAATTAAATAGACGTCTAAAAATTATTTTGTTGGACATTAAAATAATTATGTAGGGCACTCAAACTGATTGCTGGAAAGCCAATAATTTTTTTTTTGCAGCATTACTTTATGTGATTTGATATTCTTACGTAATTATTTTGATAGTCCAACAAAATTATTTTCAGATCTTTATCTAAATTTTTAAATTCTTCCACAAATCTGTTCTTTATGTGATTAATCAAGTTGTTAATTATTTCATGAATATTTACATAATGTTGGAACTGTTGCAAGATGATTACATTAGGTAACGCTGCTGTCATCAAAATAAAAGATTTTTTAATTCGTCAAACCGTTTCTCGTTTACACTGCACCATAGAGAGTTAAAGTCGATTCGCGTGCAAATTCGTTACATCGATAATCGAATGATGGTGCGGGCCACTGGAAAATTACGACAATTACAGAAATTACAGGAATTAAATGAACCATTTATTTCGAAAATGGCAGAAGGCATACGTTAAATTACAATGGAATTAAATAATCTACAAATTAGCGAAACACAGACTGAGATAGTACATTACGGAGTGATTGTCGAAAATGATGCATTGTATAAAGTTGTTAATACAAAATATCATAAACATGCTCTTTTAATATGTGGATGTAGAAATGTTAGAGAATTGAGATAAGAAAGATAGGAGATAAAATAATTATGTAGGGCATTTTAGATAGGAGAAAAATAGGAGATAAACAGTTCTTTATATACATTTTATCTCGAATGTTTTCTCATGTTTTTCGTAGATTGTATCCTCATACATGCCTTAATAAGATGAGATTTCAATCCATATCTTGTGTTACTTTCAAGGCATAAAAATATAAAGATTCGACACTTTTCATTTTCATTGCATTTCTTCGGCTCCGCCGTACTTTGGTCAATTCGTTTTAATTTTGTAGATCCAAGAAGATCAACGTCGCGTTTATTACAAAGATTGAAATAAGCCCGTCAAGCCTGATGTTAGTCGTATCGCCGATATGCGGTGTGCCCGCGGAATCTCCGCGGAAAGAAGATATATTCAAATGTATGCAGGCTTTGTGCGCGGAGTTCCAAGATGCAAATATTTATACTAGAGTGAATTTACAATCCGACGGCGTTAATTATGCTTTCTCACAGTTCCCGCTCGGAATTGAATACCGGTAGCAAAATGGCAAAATGGCATATACCTCGTCTCGCCTAACAATGATTCGAGATAGCTTTTTACGAGTTGGTAAGAAGTACTATTTCGCTATTTGTACGTTCTGTAATATTTGCGACTTCTTTTGACGCTTGTTATATTACATTGTTACTTGATGATCGTAATGATTACGACGATATTCGGAGGTAATTCCGTGTCACGAAAATATCGAGAGATGGTTTACGATCCGCGGTATTCGGAGTACCAAGAATCGATGCTCTCGTGAGCGCGAGCAATATTGGCCTTATTCTCCGTATGCAATCAGCCGCCGATCGAACGCTTTGACTCAAGTCAATTAGGCCGTATTCTTGCCAAGGACCATGAATTACTTTGAATATTGCCTCGCAATTAACCGCGGCCGACCATTGAGGAGTAATAGCGCGGACACGCCAGCAGTTACGACTTCCACCGGCATGAGGCGGATATTGCGGTATGCTTTCATTCATTGCATTCTGTCGTCAAGATATACGCAACGTGGAGCGCTTAAGCGCGCATTATATTCGGCCATTCGACATTGTACTGGTGTTTCATGTAAGCCGCGGTATGTCGAATCGCCACTGCGGCGATTCGTTCCGATTGAAGATCGCATCAAAACGTTCGGCCCTTCGATCGATAAGAATAACATTCACTTTTTCGTATAAGAAAATAAGCTTCTCTGCGATGAACGAATAAAGCGTCGAATGTTGTTGGAAACGGGAATGACTTTCACGATCTCGCCGCAATACAATTTATACGGAATAACATCGAAAGACTGAGCTTATCAGCATAATTTCATTTTATTATTCCAACCACATGACAAAAATATCATCGGCACATTTATAATGTAATAAATGGTGCATATTTTGTGTATATTATACATATAGTATATTTTTAGAATTTCTCCCTTCATGCGCGTATTATTTATATATTTTTATTATACTTTACGAAAAAAAAAAGTCTTGATAACGTGGGATAAAAACTTATATATGTTATTTTATACTGAATAATTCATAAGAGAGTAAAAGTTTCAAAGGAATGAATGAAAAAGTTTTATTCTCGATAACATCTTCTACTTGAAGAGTTGGAATCAGGGATATATGTTCGAAAGCATCGTTTTAGTTGCAAGTTAGATAAAAAGAAAAATGAATCTTTTGGATATAAAAAAATTATAACAGCAAATTCATTCATTTTATCCGTATTCCATCCAACTTTTCTTAATGTGATCGTTGATTCTGTTTATTAAAATATGAAATATTAACATCGTCTGCGCAGCTTTAAAAGCACGGCTCACTGAGATAACATTTAAGCAACCGAACAAATAGACAAGAATAACTATGTCCAATGTCCTATGACTTTATGTCCAAAATTTGTAATCCTGGGCATTTACGTCTTCTTTTTTCTATCTCCATTAAAAAAAAAGAAGGCAATAAACACGAACTTCGATGTACATCAAATCAATGTCTACAATTACAAATTTTGGACAGCACTAATTTACAAAGTGATAATTGTTGATTCATTAAAGTAAATACAAAAGTAAATAAAGTCGCTCCAATTGTTTCGTGAGATCGAAAGAGATGCATCAGAGAGGTTCCCGAATCTTTCGCGAACCTCCAGAAGTGTCAGTCGGTTTGCCCACAACTAGGTAGACAACGCCATTGACAAAGGGCACTTGATAATGAAGCAGTACTCACCGGTCACTGAAGAGTGAGCTGTTCCTCGAAGGATGCTTTTGTGCTTGTACACGTGGATCCGAGCAACCAGTCAAGTCGATGCGCGATCACAGACGCGTCTCGCACACGTGTTTCATCAATGTCGCGATAAGAACGCGCTCACTTATCGTGATTATCAAACTGTGCACTACCACCATCGGGATTATTCGATGTGACGTGAATCGATTCGAATTTTCCGGTTAATAACACCGCGTGATTTCATCTCGTCGACTCACAGCGCGCCGAATGAATTACGTACTCTCCCTCAGATCGTTCATTCATCTTGCAGTGCGGACGATAATGCAGGTACGATGATGGATCGGCGATGGTCAGACCGACGACGAGCTCGTAGGACGATTACGTTGCAGTCGACAGTGGCCTGCGGGATGTAGAACGAGCCCTGCGAAAGATCACGCCTTTCACACAATGCATGTCGGGGCGGTATAAAGATATCGATCGCCACGTCACATCACGTGCCGCCGATCGTTTCGTCGAGAGACCCGAAGGTCAACACGACGGTGATTCAAAAAGCGAACCGCAAAGCATCCTCGCGATGACGTAATTAGGCGAGCTTGGAACTGGAGAACACGATGCGCATTTTCTCTCGACTCGTTTTATCGCTGGGAGAAATGTTTGGTATAAATAATCATTTATTTTTTTTTTGTAAATAATTAATTTTAATTATTCTAACTGAATTTTGATTAGAATACAACTTTTTAATTAAAAAGTAAGAAAGTTTTTGTGTCACATATCAACAAAATAAATGATTATTCTCATAGTACAATATATAAACTCGTATTAAACTTTTTTGTGATTCATCGAATTACAACCGAAAGCACTCTCTACTGCCCAATGTATCTCTTTCAAGCCGCACCCAGGTTTTAGTATCGTTTCATTTCCTTTTCCCATTTCCCTTCGAGCGTCTCGGGCATCATAAAATGTTCAAGTTACACAAATCTTATCTTCAAAGCATGAACGATTCATTCCTAGCAAGGCTTTAATGAATTATTAAAACAAGTTATGTATTTGTGTTTAATTTTAATAAATGTGGCATTTCTCAGTGTGTTCGCGTCCCTAATTACGTCTCGCACCTTTCATTAATAAATGCCTAAAAGAAACCTTCCGGTATCCAAATTGGCAAGTCGTTCATGGACGACGAAATATAGCTCGAATATAGTTCTCTTTGGCTTGGAAAGGTCTTTGTAAGGGCGAGTTTATAATGAGTTTCGTCGAAGTCTTAACAAATAATCAGGCAATCTCAACCGGATGATCTCGAAATTCCGACAATTTTATTAACAAATTAAGCGCGACGAGCATTTGAGAAGAAACGACACTCCATATTTGTTGCAATTATTTATAGCATCCGTAAATTTTATCGCGTGGTAACGAGCGGTCACGAAAATGCGCCGTTTACTTTTATTGCCCACGCCGTGCACATTCCACGCCCGTGAGCTTCGCGTACATATGTGCGTGCATCGGTGTGTAGTCAAATCTATTGCATGTGACACGACACACGTGCACTACGCACGAGTGAACCTACGAGTGAACGAATTCACGCTAGTGAACGATACGACTATGAAAGCGACATACGACGTACGACGTCATCGGTGTACGACGGATCGAGGATCCGTACTCTGTTCGCCGTCGCTATATCGTCCGCGATCCACCTGTGTATGCCATTGTTAAGAGTGACGAGCGACGACACCGAGCGAGACAGAGAGCACACCACCTGTTACACGCATCCCGCTATTTACAAATGACAACACCGTGCACCCCGTTGAATATTTACATATTCATTATATTCCACGCGCGCTTTCAAACGCCGTAACTAGATTGAGATCGATCGAGACCAATCGTAGGAGAGATCCATGTATTCGCGTTCGTCCACGCTTGCGTCAACGGAATTTTCGCGTTCGCCGTAATTCATTACGATAATTGAAACGCTGCGCCCGCGCGAGCGAACGAGCGAGCGCGCAATTAACGCGAGTCCCCGCAATTGAAATATTTCATTTTGCGTGCGAGCTATATTATTCGCTTTATAGTCCGCGGAGAGAGAGAACCGAGTGCATATGGCTATACATTACAACGGGGCGACTTGGTAATATTACACCGTCGCCGCCGCCGCCGCCGCCATTGTCGGCCGTAATAGAAAGGCATTGTCATATAAATTCATATTATACGATAACGGTGATACGTCGGTATCAGCTTCCTGTTTTAACACCATAAGAGCCGTTAAAAGCGTCCCGTTCCGTAACGAGTGCTATCCAAATCCGCGCCGAAAATAGACGCCTTTCCTCGCCCGACATCATGTAAACGTACCGAATGAATCATACGCATGCAGCGAGTTCGTTGAAATTATATCTGGTTACATCGCGCGCTCCATTTGAGATGAGTGCCATTTTGCAGATATACATTACGTTTGGTCTCATGTTTTATTAAAGGCATCAAGCAATTTTCATGACCACCTTACATTCATCTCATATTATATTTCAGATTATCTCTCCATGGTATTATCTTATAACTTCTATTTGTCATACCACCTTTGTTATTTTATTTTCATATCTGCATTTTGGCACTCAAGCCATTCTCAACACGCCTCTCCCGCTCTATATGTGTGTGGTGCGTGCGTGCGTGCGTGTGTGTGTGTGTGCGTGCGTGCGTGCGTGCGTGCGTGCGTGTGTGTGTGTGTGTGTGTGTGTGTGTGTGTGTGTGTGTGTGTATATAAAACTTCTGTGTGGAATTGAAAATTGTAAGAAGCTGTCATTGCCTGACCACGAGACCTTTAAAATATTTTGAACTCTCATTCGTGTTTACTTTTCTATCCTCTTATTTTTCTATGTTATACATTTACTTGTAAAAGTGTTTATTTTTCTACGTTCTTATTTTTCTGTGCTAGACGTTTTATCGGAATAAACTATACTTGTTATTATTTAAGCTATTGTTAGCTTCTTATAATTTGCCACACTACGTTACAAAAGTTTACACGCACACGAATGGTTTTGTACACAAACAGTTATTCTTTTCCGACTAATATGGAGCATCGTAAATCGCGAGTGAAATGTGTGTTCAGATATTATCAGCCTTTTAGCATTAATGAATTGTATATAGAGCATTCTTGAAACTTATCTTTCTAAATTTTGAATACATATAAATGATAAAGTTTTCTGCTTCCTAAAAAGAGTTGTGATAAACTGATGTGATATATCATTTCACTCATGTGATATATCATTTCAACATTTTATTTTTATTGTTCGTTTATTTGTATGTTAATATGTACATTTAGAAAATGGACGCGACAATCATTTTGTGCTATTAACGTTAAAAAAGCCAGATGTTTATTCCAATAGGACATTCCAATATGACTGAAATAAAAATAGGAAAGATTGAAGAGAGTGAAAAATAAAAACATAGTAAGTTTTAAATTCCATTAAAACTCTAGTTATTAAATTGTAGTAAATAACATTACAATTAAGCTAATAGGGAGGCGAGTTAAATAAATTATTTGTTTATCTTCTCCATGATCTCTTATTGTGAAAAAGGTAAACAAGTAAATTGTTACTAGACTTGTCATTTCTGTGTATTTATAATGAATGACATTTAATTATTAAAATCGTTATTTTCTGTTTATTTTTTGTGCTGAATTTATATGCATATTTTTTTTATGTCTGTGTGATATATTTCATTATGATTCTCCGACCGTATTATTGATGAAGAACATGAACTTTTCTGGAGTTATAACGGGGAACTTTTTGTGGCATTCAACAGGTCATGGCAAATTTTTATTACATGTTTCAATGAAATCGATAAACGACATAATATTAAGGATAACGAAAGTCTTTATTTATTTATCATTCGCGAACAGATGAGAAAGTGTTCAGCTTACAAAATGTGTGACACCTATTTCTATTTGAGAATTTAAATGACCGATTTTTGTATAAACACAAATATATTTTTGTAGATACACATTATTATTCTATGGATTAATTGATTAGATAAATTAAAGCGTGCACTGCTATATAAATTGTTCTTACAGTACATCGTTTTTTCTAGAGACAAGTCTAGGAGGTAATTTCTCGGTTTTAACATATAAAGGTACTTGATTCCTTTCATATGACAGCTAACCATACAGATACATGCATTCATATTGCAAGAATACATCGAGGGATACCAGAATTACATCATCGGATCGTATTCATACCACACATTAACGTTAAAGCTATCTGATGCTCATCCCACGACGTTACACATCGAATGCGATCTTCGTATTATACATAAAACTTGAAATTGAACGGCAACATTCAGTGATAAACGTGGCGCTAAATGAATACCGTAAATTAAAAAAGATTCAAGTGCTATAAAAATAGAAACGATAGGAATAAATATCTAAGAGACGAGATTTATTTATATCTAAAAAAAAAAAATAAAATTTAACACGAGGCTAACCCTTTTCAAATTCTCATATGCACTTGGATCCTTTTAAATTTACAGCGATCAATCGGCACGCGAGCCAATCATTAAGAGATATCAAATTGGCGTCGGGCAATAACACCATCAACGTGCATACATCGATCATCTCAAATAGCAAATATACACCAACAGTAAATTGCGTGCAAGCGTGTGACGAGTATGATTATGCAGAACATCGAACAAAACTAGTCGCAATAAGTATGGGTGAGCGAGCGAGCGAGTCGCGCTGAGCCGAGACGGGACGGGAACAGCGTGTCGGCGGGACATACCCTCAGCCTCGTCTCGGGACTCTCGGGGTTGCTGTTACGCCGCCGACGCCGTTGATCACCGTCGCGCAAAGTCCGCGGGACGCGCTCGCAGCGACACGCATCACAGAACGTGGCATGGCACCGCGCATTATAGATATATCACGCAATTCAAAAGGAATCAAATGATCATTCGGTTTACCGTCGTTCAGAACAACCCTCGCGGACGTGCATAGCATCACGTTCGAGCATCGTTATCTTCTCTGTCGTACGTTTCCCTCCCAGCTGCCTCCCCCCTCCCTTTCTCTCTCTCTCTCTCTCTCTCTCTCGCTCTTTCTCTCTCTCTCCCGTTTTCCCGCGCTCTCGCTCTAACACCCTCCCTGCCGATAACAGGCGCCTCAGCTTCTCTCCCTCTCTTTCATTCGTATCCTCTCTATACACGAGAATGCACGCCCGAGGCGAGACTTAAGGAGTCACGCGAGTACATTTTCTTACGCGAATGTCCACTTCGGAGATCCCGCGACAGACACGGACCCGCGTCTACACCATCCTTTGGCCTCTTCTGCGCGTCGCGTATCCCGGTCTTCCGCTCTTTCTTTCTCTCTCTCTCGCTCCTTCAAACTCACTCCTCTCTACCTTCGCGTTCTCGCTCGTTGTTGCACTCGGCTCTGCTACGCGGCCGTCGTCTCTCGATGTCGAGAGATATCGAGAGAGAGAAAGAGAGAGATGGACGACGAGAGAACTCGTGGAACGTGAAATCTGTTTCGTAAATGCTGGGTGTTCGTATAGCGTAGTATAACACGTGAGCCGAAAGCGGAGCCAAGGAGAAGACGGCGACGATATACGATGCACGGTACGTAGCGTCGTTGTGCGAAAGGCAAGCGTATCGTGGGAACGAGAGAGAACGACGAAATCGACAACGATGACAAGCGGTCGGCGGCAGGGGGTATAGCAGAGGGCGAGAGCGTGCATATACAGAGAATGAGAGAGAGAGAGAGAGAGAGAGAGAGAGAGAAGGAGGAGAAAGAGCGAAGGTGCAGAAGAGACAGATGGAGCAAGGGTGGAGAAGGAGGGGAGGTACGAGGTGGTAGTACTGCACTCGTCCGTCTCTCTCTTCCCGCGGCGACTGCGACTCGCGCACGGAAATTGCTTGGGGTAGTAGCGTGCCTCCCGGATAGCGCCAGCAGAGCAGCGAAGATGATGACGATGATGACGGTAACAATGTTGAGAACGACGATGGGAACGATGATCTCGAAGCTGACGACGAGCTGAGAACGAGGACAGACAGCGCTCGATCGAGAACGACGATGACGACGACGACGACGACGACGACGACGACGACGACGACGACGACGACGATGATGACAAGGACGAGAGGGAAACGTGGAATCGTCGCCAAATCCACGCCGATGGGAACGATGACGATGATGAGGGTGATGACGACGATGACGACGATGACGACGACAACGAAAACTCCGGCGACGAAAGTGCTGTTCTAGGCGTCGCGGCGCTCACACACCGGCTCACTGAGCCCGAGGTGGGCGACACCAGCGGAACGGAGGATCACGGCTACGACCGACGAGGACCGAGAGAACGAGTCGGAGCTTTCCGATGAGAGGCGCAGGCGCGACGAGAGTACCTCTTCGTCCCCGTTTCTTTGCGTAACAAGCTCTCTTTTTCTCTCTCTTTCTCAATTCTTCTCTCCTCTTTCTCTTTATCTCACCCCTCGTCTGCTTTCATACGCGAGCACCGCGTATATGCCGTTTCTTTTAATTCTGATTCAATGTCCGGAGCGCTCTGTATATCCAAAGTCATACGTTCTTTGAAAAGGATCCGGTAGTATCGATAAATGCGGCCTCTTTCTCTTTCCCTTCCTCATCATCGTCTCTCTCTCTCTCTCTCTCTCTCTCTCTCTCTCTCTCTCTCTCTCTCTCTCTCTTCCTCTTTCCACCTTTCACACACAAATCGACCTTTTGCTTTACGCTATTCGTAGAACGTGCGTCGCGCTTCCTATAAACTTGGAAAGGTCGATGGGATTTGGCATGGGAGTTGTTGGATGGTGGTCGCTGTTGTTGACCGTCGTCGATGTCGTCGTGATTGTCGACGTCGTTGATGTTTGATGACACACGGAGTGCTCTGGGCGGCTTCTACGGATGTGCTTGTCGAGCGGACCGCGTGTGGTCGAGAATTGTACTTCGCTTTGTGGTGCTATACTTCAGGACATGGTTCGGCAGTAACGAGC
>NW_017259254.1:3110813-3120444 GCF_001594045.1 Atta colombica | reverse complement strand
GAGAGAGAGAGAGAGAGAGAGAGAGAGAGAGAGAGAGAGAGAGAGAGAGAGAGAGAGAATGGTCCTTTGAGCGATGTCGCAGGTCTGGTCTCTTCCCGCCTGGAGGATACTTCCGGCCCTTTTCCACAGGGCTTCCGGAGCCTTTCTTCGCAACCACGTGACCTCACAGTCCTCGTACCGTATATCGTATACCGTGTATCGTGTACCGTATATCGTGTACCGTGTGCGCGGGCAGGAAACTGACAGAAGCGATGTTATGCTGCTGAAACATAATCGACGAGGAAATTACGTGTACCGTGCACGTCATATACGACGCTGGTACACTCTTGCCGTGGCTAATTTACAGTATGCCCTGAAAGTACGAGCAAATTGCTTCCAGTAATTGCTTTTAGAAAGACCACCAGCTACTTTTATTTCGCACAAGTAGGTTAAAGTTATATTTTAGGGTTCATTTTTTTCAAAGAAACTCCGAAGCTCGGCTAAATTATATTGAACAATTATTTTAATAATATGTATTATATAACTATTATGTAAGAGGGGAGGGGGAAGGATCTAAATAATGCTATTAAGAGTTGCAAAAAAAGCTGCTTAAATGCATTTGTAGTACTTTGATAAGATCGTTTTTTTAGCAGTATGATCGCTATATATATGACATTGAATGTAATTGAATTTTTATATGGAAAGAACAATTTTCTAGAAATATGTAAAATTTTAATGAAATGCAGATCTGAAAATAATTTTTTCAGAATAATTTTTACCATCAAAATAATTACGTCAAAAACTCGAGCATGTCAAAACTGAGTAATAATCATAAAAAATGTTGATGTTCTAACAACCAGCTTGAACGTTCTCTATAGTTTAATAATCCAATAAAATTATTTTTAGATCTGTATCTAATTAAATTTTTATATATTTTAGCAAGGCCATAATTCTTACGTGTATTAAAATCATAAAAATTTGCTTTTCGTGCTGGATGCATGTTAGAAACGACTAACAAGAAACCAAGGTAACCGTGTCTAACAATTCCAAAATAACACGGAGCGCGTTTCTAAGAACAGAGCGCTTTGATGGGAATTTCAGGACGCCGTCAGACGGAACATCTCGCATATAGGTGACAAAATCTGTATGTATATATATATATTTTTTTTTTTAATCCTTTTCGCGAGAGAAATTAAAGTCGCTAATTACCCCCGAAATTGCGTTACCTCGCGTAAAGTAAAAATTCTACTTGTATCTATTAAAATAACGCAGTTTCGCAATTATATCGTTCCGTCGACCGACTTTTCTCAATTGCTCCGTGTATCCGAGATGAAAAGCGCGCCCGACGTTTCGCTTAATATGAACGCGACGACGTACCTAAAGCAGATAGTCTGAGACGCTTATGGCTCTCGAGCGATATTTTCTAAGTGCACGTCCGGAACGAGAGAGAATGTTGGTCTCTTCCCGTACCATTGCCCGCCAGGTAAACAAGCTCTTTATACACGTACAACGCGGTGTACGTACTGCAATTACCCTGTCTATCTTGCAACGAAGTACAGAGCCGTACACGAGCAAAAAGGAAAGCTTGCCACTCTTGCAGCGCTGGCTGCTGCGTAACATCAGTGCAGCAGAAGCTCCAATATCGAGATATTTCAACACAAAAATTCATGTGGTGCTCGAAATGCATACGAAAAAATGCGCGAATTCTCCGTTATATAATCGCATTGCCAGATTATTCGTATTCTCTGAAAAATTTTTCAATATTTATAACGTACCCCGCGCGTAGGCGTAACTTACTTTCCTCGACCTTTGACATTCGGACTTATGCGAGAAATTCGCTTGACGGTGATAAAATATGGAGAACATGTTTAATACAGATGATAAGATAAAACGGGCGTTTCTTTTTTATGCTCCCCGAGAACGTATTCAGAATGCGAATCCCGTCCGACGTACGTCTAAAGACGAAGTATGTACTTGAGCTCGAAAACGAGATTCGCCCATTGACTTTATCGAAAGGCTTATTCTCGTATGCAGGCCGTACGCTCAATGCCAAATATGGTTGTGACCCTCATTCCATGTTTACGTTGAATGCGATCTCGATGATAAACGAGAGACCGTCAAAATCGAGCGAGCGCACGGCAAAGTGCGAAAGGATACATTTATGCTTTCTGATCTTACTTCTAATCCTAAAGTTCCTGAAAAAGTTATTTTCTCTGAATCTAAATAACGCATGTTATTTGAAATAATGAAAAAAAGAGTCAAATTTCCAATTTCAATAAAAGTTTTTTACTAACAATATGCAAATGCAGGAACTTTGATTTTTACAATTCACGGTTAACTCTTAACCGAGGTTCATCTTATTCACTATCTCTTTCCATTTCTAGAATAAGAATTAACCGTGAGTTGTGAAACTAGGCCTTAATGATTTACAAACTTAAAATTAAAAGGAAGCAAGCTTCTTTTGTCTTCTTACACATTTTTAACCTGTCGAAATTTTGCTTCTACTTTTAGGAACCTTAATTTTAGGATATACGTTGTTCTAAAAATTTATAATTAGGACACATGTAAATTCTAGAAATTTGTATAATAGGTTTTAATCTAATGAATTGAATTCCTACGTTGAGCCTGTAAATGGTAGTTGCCGGAAAATTTCTTATTTTTAGATTCAAAAGATGTTTTCTAAATAGAAGCTGTAAATTAAGTAATATTAAGAAGTCCTATTTGATTGAGTATCAAAATAGATTTATGAGATTTAATTGAGGTTGAAAGAGAAAGAAAGGATAAATTTCAATTCGAGATGAATTATATGCTTTATGAATTATACATTTAAATAATACTATTTCAATATAATAATTTAAATAATAATTTAATGTTCCATATTTTTATATTTGACCTTAAAAAAAATTTTTTTATTTACGGTGCACTAATAATAGATGAAAGCGAGCGTAGGAATCGAATGCGCAGGAGAATAGGTGCAAGCGCGAGCTGTTGTCGACAGTTTACTTAGTATTCGCTCTACTCGATCACTACGAGGATCAGTGGGGATGACGAATATGCCCAGCATCAAGCGGCGACGTTCGTATTACGAATATTCGACTCGCGTACGCGCTTCCCGAGTCCGGCATCCATCAAATGTCATATACGTGTATTCGCGCGCACCTATGTCATAGGAATCGGACGAAACGCAATCGCGAGGATTCGCGGGTGGATCGATGCGAATCGCGTGTGCGGCGCGGCGGCGCGGCGCTGCGATTCTATACCCGCGAAACGTATGAATATTCCGCGCGTGTATCGCACTCCGAATGCGGTGCGGCGTGACGCGTTCATCGAAATACAGACGTCGCGGTTCCACTTGCGCGGCACGGCGAGATATTGAACGGGGATAACCCACAAATTCAAATGTGATTCCAAACACTGCTACAGTCGCCTTACTCCGCAAGCACAATAGGTATATTAAGCCTTAAGCTTCAAGAAATTGATCAATTTTTACTCAAATATGAGAATAATTGGGAATACTATAGGCCTGTTCTTTTTAGCTGAATTTTTGCACTCATTTGCACCCTTTTGCAGGTCATCTTTCTTCCTCTTCTTTCGTTTTGAAAAAAAAAAGGAAGAAAAATAAACTGATGCAAAAGTTCAGCTAAAAAGAACCGGTCTTTTGATTGGTCAATTTCTTAAATCTAAAGGGTTACTATACCTATTGTGTTTGCGGGGTTAAAAACAAACTCGCTTCTCTAAGATATGATTAATTGATCTATTCTACAGTGAGAGCAAAAAGCATTCGTACAAGGAAATTTTCTATAAAAAAAGTCTTATTTGTAGAAAATAAACATTAATTAGCAATTTTATGCAATAAATATATTCTGTTCTAACATAAACAAATGAGCTTCGCATGGATTCCTGATTTTAGAAGCTAAATTTTTCGAGTATATGAGTACTTTTAGAGCATCCAAACAACAGAATTTTTATTTTTCGCTTATTTTTCAGATATTTTCATATATTTTCTATAATTAATACACATCTTTTTGGTATATATAATTTTAAGAAATGTGCAGTCTATTTTATACTTTATGAATAAATTGTTAATTACCCAGCAAGAAATAATTATCAATTAATCGTAAAAACGACGTCAAATTGAAATCATCGTATCAATATTGATTCGACATCAATTTGATGATTCATTTTCCGCTGGATAATATTTACTTTTCAAAAATAAAGTTTTTTTTATAAAATATTTTCTCTGTATTTATATATAATATTTTTTGCATTCACTGTATATATTTCGAAAGACGATCTCTGTTTTGCATTAACCTTGAACGATTCTACTCTAAGAATTATACTCTAAGGAAAAGCTCTTTCCCGCATTGTTTATTTCGATTATACGTAGAATCTCCACTTTAGCAAATTGGATTCAAATTTTGATCTAATTTTTCTTATACAGAGTATTCCAGAAATTAATAAGATACAATGGGAAGAAGTACATGATTTCTCATGTAAAAATAAATCAGAAAAATAAAATAAAATTTTTTATATAGAGCTCTGTTTTCGAAAAATTATAAATTTGAATATTTATTAAATGCGTGTACACTTGACTAGTAATCTGTTTGATTCATCCAATCTGACTATTCATTGTTATTTTAACATCAGTCTCTTTAGTATAATGTAAAATAATGCAGCAAGTTTCAATAATGTATTTATTTTATTAATTAAGAAATTGTTGAAAATACGAAACAATTTTACTGTATATTTTTTATTTATTTTTATACGAGGAATTACCTCTTTACCAGTTGTATCACGATTTTCAGAATACCCTATATACAGAATGACTAGTAAAAGTATGTCAGTACTTCGAGGGATTTTCGAGTTATAGATAATTAAAGGAAAAGTTCGAAACGCTCATTTTATACGTCAACATATGTATATAGTATGTCTTAGTACGTTTCAACTTTATCTGATGTTTACAAACAGTATTCATCGATATTGCAGCGCGGTAGCGTTAAAGTTAAAATGTCCGCACGATGCGGACATTTCGAATATTGCCTTTAATAATTCTTCCAACTCTAAAACTAAGATATATATACAGGACATATATAATTTACTTATTTTAATATGTAAATTACTTTTTTTTATTTATTTTAATACGTAAATTTATCTTGAAATGACATTTATTTATGAATCACTATATAATCATTTCCGTTAATTTCGTTTTTAGTCTGATTGTGAGTTTTTAGCCCACCATTAAATTTATCTCAAATTATACTATTTTGAGTTTTATATTTTTGTTCTATTATATCTTATGTATATGTCGTTATAATTTGACTATAATAATAGAGTTAAATGATTTAACTCTAAAAAATGTATTAAATGTATTAATTTTAATTTAAATTTTGTTTATTATTTACTAAATGCACACGCGTAAATTAATTTGGACTTGAAACTAATAACGGAAATGGATTAATTTTGATCTACATTTTGATCTACATTAATTTACATTTTGATTTAGGCTAATATTCATAGTCCGTGCTTATTTCAATATTGTCTTAAGGAATGTTTTCAGACGCTAATACAGCAATCCTCTGATTTACTCGTGACATCTCAAGACTGGATTTAAGACAGTTATCTTAAATATAAGAATTGACTATGAATAGCCACAGACGAAAGTTAAAAATAACAAAATATTATTTAACTGAATTGGATTAGATTATCATTGCTTCTTCGATATCCAACAATGTTGAATCGGCATGAATAAACATGAATCAACAAAAGCATAGAACGATCCCTCTTTCGATAGAGAGGCTATCGAGCAGAGTATTGAGACAATCTTCCTATCCTCCTTCTTTCTTAACTCAAAAGTCATTATTGAATGGTTAACCGATACAACGACGCGGGTGGTGGAAACAGTGGCGTGCACAGTTACGCGCCCCGATTATGCGAGAGAGCGCGCGATTTCAAAACATGCTCCGTCAACTCAACTCTGAACTCCAAATCGATCGAGTCGTATCGCTGCTCGTCCGAATTCTCTCACAAGTCTTGCGGCTATGTTAATATTCCCGAAGTGCGTATCGATATCCATCGTATCCATTCAGCAGGGAGAGAGCACCCTATACTCCAGCGCTCGTTCGAAAATTGCGAGCGAGTATTGGATCTGAGTACCATCACGCTAGGCCAGGCTAGGCGGCTGAATAGTAGGCTAGCGCGCGTATGCCCCGTGCGCCGCAATTACTTAATTGCTCGTATCTGATTGGGCCCGCCGCGGGGGAGGGATAACGGTGTCCTCGGTTCGTGATTTGCGCGCCGCGCGTGCAACGCGCTTCCATTGGCCAGGTTACCTGGGCAACCGACGAATCAGCCATTCATTTCTAGAACCCCCGCACTACCAACGCTAGTAAACTCCGAGAGTGAGAGAGAACGCGAAGAGGAGAGAAGGCGCGAGAACTAACGGCGCCGAGGTACGAGACGCGCGCGCACGCGTTAGAGAGAGAGAGAGAGAGAGAGAGAGAGAGGGAGGGAGTGAGAAAGAGAGGACGGCGAGTATCGAAGTTTCGAATGCGCCCGACAATCCCGACATCGATAGCTAGCCGCCGTCGCCGCGCTGCGGCAACGCCGTGACGCGTCCTCGCAGTCCTCGCGACAGTACGAGGCCGACGCGCTCACGTGTTACAGAAATTGTAGCGTAGACGAGACGAATCAAGGAAAAAAGAGACAATAGGAACGAAAGAAAGAGGAGGGGAGAATAGAAGCGAGCGGGAGAGAAATATCATCGTTATAGAACGCGTTGTGACAAATGCCGGATAATAGATAGAAAAAAAGAGACAGAACAAGGGGGAGAGAAAGAGAAAAAAAAGAGAGAGAGAGAGAAGGAAGAACCGAAGCGCCGGTCGGAGTGGCGGACGGTGGGACGTAGGGCACGCTCTCTCGCGGTATTTGCGCCAAGCGTCAGTATCAATATGGCCGTTGACGTGAGCGCAGTGCGCGCAGAGACGTGGACGCGATAGTAGTCTCGGTTCGATCCCCCTAACATGAGGTATACTGCAGCCAGGAGGGACGTTTTTACGTAATACCCGGATATAACGAACGGTACCCGGCACGTACCCGCAAAATGAACTGCGCCGCGCCCGAGGCGGCCGCGACGGCAGCAGCCGCCGCGAGTGGCGAGCAGATCGGTGCGGTACAAGGTACGTGGTGCATCATCTTCGCTGTGTCGCGTTGTGCAGCGCGCGTGGCGCGTGCAAGCAACGTGTCACCGTCCTTCGCTTCGCGCGTGTTCGCTAGGAACGACCGAGGAATGAAATGTTGATCAAATGTTTACCAAGAGCGTGCTTACGACCGCTCGAGATTCCGTGCTCGAGCCAAGAAAAGAGAGAGAGAGAGAGAGAGAGAGAGAGAGAGAGAGAGAGAGAGAGAGAGAGAGAGATTTCGTCGCGATCGATTCGTCGTTTGTCGCCGCTGTCATTCAACCTGTATTCCGTCCGGACTCCACGCCGCGCCGCGCCGCGTCCCAAGACTCGAAGAGTAAACGTAACATTATCCGCATGACTCGGACCGCTTCCTTCGTGGTCCGCGAAGACGCCGCGAGAAATCCGATGGAGTTTTCGACGCCGACGCACGACGAGGACGTGACTCCGAAAACCGAAAGTGTGTGATGCCGTCGACCGTGAGATGAGGGAACGATCGCGTGTTTTCATTCCAAGAAAATGAAAACGCGCTTCTGTTTGCCACGCTGGAATTTCGTGCTCCGAATCGACGCACGTCGATCAGTTCCGACACATCTGATATTGTTTGCCTCGCTCTTGCCTCCTGAGAATAATTACAACGGGGAATCGGGGAGTCGTGCGAACGTCGCCGAATTCGCTGCGCTGGTCGACCTCGACGTCCTTCCAAGACAATCGATACGATTCTTCGAAGTTCGGAGATTTACTATCGGCGTGTCCGCTGCTCTTTCTCTACGACACTGCTTTTGTCGACTTTCGTACCGGTGATTCGTGAACAGCCGATCGATACGATCTTCAATTCAGGAATTTCGGAAAGCGGTCGTAAAAGTTTCACAAGTTTTAAAAGTCGGTTTTTCATGGTGACTTGGGAAAGCACGCATGATGACTTGGGATTCGGGGTTCACGTTTCTCTCACCCTCCCTCGAAAACTACACATAGTGAAACGGCTTGGAAAACGTGGCATTCAGCTGTGATCGTTACAGAAATATACAACCGGCTTTTGGACAATTTATCGTCTCAGACATGGGTCTCTCTCTGTTTCTTCGGCACCTGCCGCAGCAGATGTTAAGAATGGTCAGGGTTTGTAAGAAAATGATGGGCAGTTTAGAGACGTGTGTGAATTATTATACTTAAGAGGATGTAACTATTATCGATCTTTGTGTGCACTGCTGAGAACTTGCTTTTTTTTTCTTTCTTTAATCGACACGACAAAATGCTCGAATGAATGAAACTAGTAGATTTGCTACTAATAGATTTTGCTAACTTTAATAAATCATCCGATAATATGACACGATATCATCATTAGCTAGCTACCGTTTTTTCCGGAATGCTTCAGTAATCGGTAAAATGCAATCTTCTAATTGCGATGGAGATACTTGGTATTCAATCGATATTTAATGTCTTTATATATCTTTCGCCGCTCTCGGTAAACGGTTTGAGAATACGTTGTTCGTTGCTCGTTTCTTTTGTGTCTTATTATGACTGAAACAAACTTATTAAAAGATTCAAACGTCTGGATTGATGTCTAGATATCAAAAACGCAATGTTTAACAATGAAGAAGGGTCTAAACAAAACAGTGACGATGTAAAATCAACAACTGTAGAATTATTTCCATGGGTCTCAGAATTTAAAAAAATGTGCAAATGTATATACGCGAAAAAAAGTATGGCTTCTTTGGCAGAGCTTATGCAGTACTATATCAGGTAATTTACATTCGGTATTTTATGTAATATTATACGCAATTCACCAGTATTATCATTCTGAGCACTGGTGTCATAATACTAAGTAATGCATGTATTATAACCTATATACCTTTAATATACAGCAATAATTGATATCCATATCTAAAAAGAAGCAACAGATTTATTTATATGAAATTTGAGTTATTGAATAACTTTGGAAAACTTTCAATCAAATTATATCCAGCCGAACAATGTTCTTTAGGTATTAATATATTTAATGATTAATATATTTAATTATTAAATTAATAAAATATGTTTTTTATAATATCATATTTTTGTATTAAAATAATTTTTCTGAAAAGACAATCATTTTAATAAATAGCTATAATATAAATTGTAATAAAAGAAAAGAGTTACATTTTAATGACAATATAATAATGCTTTTTAATAAAATGATTTTCATATATAGTTACAATTTAAATTAAAAATTGTTTTTAATTTAAATTAAAGAAGCGATAAATTTAATAATTTTTGATTGTAAATGCAAAGATAATAATGATCTTAAACTTTTAATGAATTTTCTAAACAGAATGTGATATCTGTAATTAAAAACTTTAAATGAGACAATATAGTAACAATTTTTAGGACGATATGAAATTAATAGACTTTTTTAATGTAATAATTTTTTAAATACATATATCATTCTAAATAGCTTACTGTTGCTTCTTTTTCATTAAATTGAAAAATATTAGCTACAT
>NW_017259254.1:3100693-3110713 GCF_001594045.1 Atta colombica | reverse complement strand
ACACACACACACACACACACACACACACACACACACACACACACACACACACACACACACATACACACACACACACATCCTCTATACGATATCATTATTGAACTGATCTTGAGGGTCATCATGCTATTGCATTGACCCTCTCAATAGCTTAATCAGATTGTGTCTGAAGGTCGAAAAAATATTGTCTTATCTATTACAAGATGTTAAAACTGCAAAAGAATTTTTTTAAATTTTATTTAATCATTTAATGAATTTTATTTTATTATTTATGTAGTAATATAATTTACAAACACGCAAAGATTTATTTATAGATTATTGAAAACATATATAGTGAGAGCAAAAAGTATTCGTACAAGGAAATTTTTTATGAAAAAAGTCTTATTTGTAAAAAATAAACATTAATTAGCAATTTTATACAATGAATATATTCTATTCTAACATATACAAATGAGCTTCGCATGTATTTCTGGTATTATAAGCTAAATTTCTCGACTGTACGAATACTTTTTGAGCATATAATGGAACTTTTAATTTTCGCTTATTTTTCAGATGATATATTTTCTATAATTAATATACATCTTTTTGGTATATATAATTTTAAGAAACACACAGTCTATTTTATATTTTATGAATAAATTGTTAATTATCCAGCAAAAAATGATCATCAATTAAACGTCGAATTGACGATGAAATCATCGTATCGATTCGACATCAATTCGATGACTCATTTTTCACTGGATAATATTTAATTTTAAAAATAAAATTTTTTTAAAAATATATTTTCTCTTTACGAATACTTTTTCACTGTATGTCGTTTTATTCCATTTTACGGAATGTTACAAGCTAGATTCTAATATTGTGATTATATATATAAAAGCATATTATTTTATTTTTCCAGAGAATTATAAATTTTATATATATTTTGTGTGTGTGTGTGTGTGTGTGTGTGTGTGTGTGTGTGTGGAAATATATAAGTTTTATGTACTAAAATTAGATTAATGTATTATGAACATATTTTTTATTATTATTGTAATATAATATATTTTTACACACATATATATACATATTTGCTTTAAATAATTATTTAAATATATTATTTAAATATATTTATTATTCTCATTCTCTGCACAATTCAAGTTGTAATTAATGTATACAGAAATATATTAATATATTTTAATAAATATATTTTATTTAAATTTACATACTAAATATATAACTTCAATATTATACATTTCTACAGCAGATGTATATCTCATATTTTTATTACAGAAATGTAAGTATCAGTGTGAATGAATGTTATACAAAGCCTTTACGAGCAGCAAAGTTGAAGGATTCTATTAGTGAAACCTTACTTTTGTTCTTATATATCTATCGCGAGCTTTCTGAGGTAAGTTTAGCAGCCTATTATGTTATATTTGTATAATCCTCTTTTCACTCTATGCACACAGCGTTTTGTAATAATCCTTCACATTTAAACAAAGACATTCATCATTTTTCAGGACCGTAATAAATCTATTTACTTAAATAATATGTCCGATTTATTGGCATTGTATATAGATATGGAATTAAAAGCTTCAAAAAAAAGTAAAGAAGGTCATAACAGAATTTGCACAAGACTTATTTCTTGTCTTTATGTATATTTAGGTATGTATTTTAAACGTTACATATTCTATATACTTAATTCACTTAATTGAAACTTAATTGATAATGATGAATTGAAAATTTTTCTGTATTTTTCTATATTTTATCTAGAACATTCCACAGAGCATTTATTAGATACTTTGATAAAAACACAATGTATGTGCCAGGGTTATCATCGTATTTTAGACCCAATAATAACGTAAGTATATGATATAGAAATGTACGAAATTTTATTTGAAATTATCAATATTTTGCTACATTATTTATATCATTATTCAACAATGAATTACAAAACATACATTTTATATACATATATCAGTCAAAATATATATTTAAAGATTTATTTTTTATATAATTTTATACGTTTCAAAGTTTTTCATATAGTTACATATCTATTTCTTTTATTTGATTTCAGAAAAGTAATTAAAAATATTCCAAAGCATCCCAAATCAAATATCATGTATATTCGTTATCTTCTTATTTATTGTCTTTGGAAAAAAATAAATAGCAATTTAACCGCAAAAAATGACATTACTACAACCGCAATTGCCTCTCTGGGAACACCACCAGCGGCTTTCCCACCATGCGTGTTAAAAGATATATTACCGAAAGTGCCAAAGTGTCAACCAAAATATTCAGCAAAATATCTGATGCGGCGGAAATTTGATATAAAAAAATGCTGTGAAAAATTTATACAGTTCTGTAAAGAGAGCAGAGAAGATACATGCCAGCAACAAAGTGAAAATGCAACTACATGCCAGCAACAAAATGAAAATGCTACAATTCCAAGCTCATCTAAGAAGACTACTTCATTGGTACGTACGTAGTATTCGAGACTTGTTGTGATATTCATTAATGATATACTTTTGAGATCACTTTAGATAAAAATTCTAATATTAAAATAACGAGAGTATTATAGTTTTTAAATGAGAAATATTTAAAATTAAACAATCAAATTCTCTGATATTCATACTCTATGATACAGTAATGCATGTAGAATTACGTGTCAATTTCAACAATATAGCATTGATATTTTACTTTTGTGCACTTTGCGCTTTATCTGAGCATGTGAATTTCACACAAAAAAATCTTAAGAATCATTAACGAGTATCACCATAAATTATCTCATATACGCTCTGTCATGTTCTTATAAATATTGTATATGTTTTTATATAATTCTAAAACTATTTCCGTTTAAAAAATTATGTTTAATCTTATTTATATGATGTACAAATAAAAAATTATTTTTACGCAAATTATCAGAAAATCTTTATACACAGAATACTTATTTAGTTTGTTGCCGTAATTAATAGAGCTTCATGTACATAATGAATAATAATAAGAAAAGTTGTACATATAAAATAAGAAAGAATTTTTATGACAATTTTTTTTTTATTAAGAAAAGATTTGTATAAAGGTAACAGGATTGATATTTTTTGACAAGGAAATAATGAACTATATATATTTTTTTAGCTGGAAATTACATCACGCGAAAATAAAAATACAGAGTGTATTGAAAATAAACTCGTTTCTTCAGATAAAGATGTAGAAAGTAATTGTGTTATGTCAGATAATTTAAAATCTTCACATTTAACAGAACAAACAAATGTTAAACCTTTAGGCACAATTTCTACAAATATTTCTGTAACACGGACTATCTCTAAATCGGTGAAATCAAAAATGCTTCCACGGAAGAAGGCTAAAAAATCTAATAAGATTGTACTAATCGATCTTACAACTGACGTCGCTTTCGAACGATGCATAAAGAAAAGGAAATCGAGAAAAGTTGCGTGGCTTGAAGAAGTGAAAAAGAACTTTGACGCGAAGTCGATAAGAGCGTCACGGAAGATTAAGAAACAACAAAAAGCGAAAAATTCTTTGAAGAAAACTAATCAACAATTGGAAGATTCGCTTCAATCTGTACATGCCACAGAAAATACAACTTTGAAGAATAATTCCAGTACATCTACGATACAGGACATGAAGTTAAATAACGAGCAAATAAAATCCATGCATCTTGATGCGAAACATAACAATACATCAGTCAATGGTAATAATACAATATCTACAAAATCGGTACATACGAATAGCAGTGACAAAAATGAAACTGTCGATATGCTGCACTGCACAGTTTCTTCTTCTGTAATTGTTGATAGACCACAGTCTAATAAATCTAAAGCTTCAAAAAATTCATTATTGGATATTTCGAATGACGCTAATAAAGTTAGCAAATGTCATGATGTTAATATTTTGGAAGTAAAGAATAATGAGAAAATAAATGATAGGGATAATACACAGACTGTGATTAAACGACTGATGGAAAAAGATACTCCGCCTGAAAGTGAAACCCATAAAAGAGTTGAAAGTTTAAGAAAAATCTGTGATTTAGGAACAGAGCACTCTAAAACTGTAAATACTCCTTCGATATGTGCCCAAGATAATTCCAAAGATGAAGATAATAGCTCTAATCATAATACTAACTATCTTACAATTAAAGATAAATTATCCTCACAGGTAGCTTCATCTCTGGAGCACACGCACTGCAAAAACAACACACAAAATGAAACAAATGAAAAAATGAAAGATTTTGGAAACAATGAGAAATGTGTGCAGGAAGATATCTGTGAAATACAATGTTTGAAATCAACCACAGTTGATAGTGAATTAAGTAAAAAGAAATTTGCAATTTCTACAACAGTAGCCGAAACTCTTACTACAACAACTATAAGTAGTGTGGAAATATTAATAAATGACGCAACAGAATCTGAGCGATTGAAACAATCATGCATTACTGGAAATACAAGGCACTCACAGGAATCTAAATCTCAAGATAAATATGTATCAACAAGTCACGATGTTGCAAATAATACTGTAAGTATTAATATAACGAATGGAGACCATTCTAATGTACAAACAGATTTAAAAGTTGATACTTGTGTCGAAGTAAGCGATAACGTAAACGATAGCAGATTCTCTAATTGTAAAATCAAAGAAACTATTTTTGAAAATCACACAGCTGATAAGAAAAATATTTCTAATATCCTTGACATGTCACTGTGTTCAAAAGATGAAAAAGTCAATGACATCGATTCGAAAACAGATCATAAAGAAAATGTAGAAATTGAATCGAACAGGAATTGTGGTAGAGAATGTAATATAGAGGAATTAGTAGAAAGATCTTCTGTATTGTGCAAAAAAGTTGACCAAATGCATGATCATAAATCACCGAAAGAATCATACAAGATATCACATATAAAAAATATTCAGGATTCATCGGGAGATAAATGTATCATTCAAGATTCAGAGTTACATGATAATATAGATGGGCTTTCATTATTAGCCAATGTTATCGCAAGTCAGCATGTATCTCATCTAAAAACACAAACCGAACATGATTTAAAATACGAACAAATCAAAGTCAAGGATTATGCATCGTTAAGAAATTCTCCTAATAATCAAACTACGGATGATGAAGCTGATACCAATGATTCATCGACCGTTTCTCAAATTTTGGAGAATCCATCCACTGAAGTCATCAATAGAATAGTTGGGATTTATCCAGAAGACGCATTAGACAAAGTAGCGCTTCATGTTGAAGTGACATCAACAACTGATCCCGATAACCGCGAAAACGATCCAAGCAATAGCGTTTCACATATTGTTGAAACTACTCTCAATTACGAAACAGATACGATATCCAACAATTTAAGTATGATGGAAAACAATGTGCAGTCAATAAAGGAAAATACGAACGTTATATTAAACGGTGAAACAGTCGTGCTCTTACAAAAGTCTCCCAATAGTAATTTATACATTATTAATAAAGCAGTGGAAAATGCACGAGATCATAATAGCGATGATGAGAGTTGTCCAATTAAAGAAAAGAGTTGGATGATTCCACCGGAAGATTATGCATCGTTTGAAGTTGTTAATACATCAGAGCATATTTCGTTTAATTTGGATTTACCGCAATACAATAAGGAATTATCGTGCCAAGAAAATAAATATTCCATCGGAAGGAATAAAGGTATAAAAATCGAGCCTGAGGAGGAAAGTAGTTTAATGAGCATCACAGAAATGAAATCTTACGGTAAGAAAGGTTCATTGTCATCCGACGTATTACCTGCGACATCACAAATCTATCAGGACACGAACGTTGCGAATATTAGCATCAGCAAGTCAATCGATAAACGAAAATCCAAATCCATTCTTACTTATAGGCAGAACATTAAGCAAGAGTTCAGCAATCATATTACGCCTAATTGTGGAATACAAGGGTGCAACGGAATACATTCGCATCCGCATGAAGTAATTGACCCGCAACATTCGTTACATATTCCGGTCACTCATCCCACAACAATACCTTCGATTTACGGGAACTGCGCTGCCAGCACAGATCTATGTATGCCATATCACAAGCATTGCACCTCCGTGTCGTGTAGTTTACAAATTAATTCTACTACTTCGCTCCATTCCCACACAAAGTCCGCAAATTCATGCGGGAGATCACACTGCTCCTGTCTAAATTGTACGTACGACATAGTCACACATTGTAGACAGTGTATACACCCGGCCACAGACTCCCACGTGTCTTGCATTGAAAGTAATTCTTATTTTTTGCCCACACATTCATCAGTACAAACATCCGCCGTCCAAGAGCACGATAGGACAAAAAGCGAAGCAGTAATAAGTAAATTATACGACGATCAAATATTGCGTAAAAGAGTGCTACAAAATAATACGTTGGAGAAGCTGGATATGCCTCGCGAGTCAGAGAAGTTATTTAAAAAAGATATGGAGAACACGTTACCGTTGAAAAAGAGATTGAAAGCTCATGCCATGATGTCAATGGCATATGAGAAGGTACCTATCAAGACAGAGAAATTGGATAACTATCCTGGAATTCCCATGATGCCCATAACAGCCATAGAAAAGATAGATGGTACACAGAAACATCCCACGCAAATCATTAAATCATATGAATTATCCTCTAATGAAGAGAATAATACACACGGCAGCTATCACTTCAATTCGAATATAGTGCGAAGGGATTATTACAAAGATATCCACATTTCTAATACACATAATCTTACAAAAGAAAGTACAAGAAATCACGAGCGTCAGTTTCGACCGAATGGTGAGCAGCCTAACGCAGTGTGCCTAGAAAGTTGTCAGGATAGGATACCTGCGCAGCGTAGAGACGTCACAAATCCAATATCTCTGAAACATATAACATCGGAGACGATTGAACAGGATAGCGCGTGTAAAAAGGCGAAAAAAACGCAGTCGTCTATTAGACAAACGAGAAGCTCAAAAAGAAACGTTCCTAAGGTAAATTATTGTTACACCGATGTTGATCCAGAATGGAATCCGTCCGGTGAGTCAAAACGAAGACGTAAGAAGACTAGTCGATGATCAATACTATTTCATTATGAGAAGTCACTGCTGTAAAAATGAAAGAGAAAATGGAAGCAACCTGTACAGAGGACAAATGTGTTCTTCAAGCTGTGGCACTGTAAATCTGTGTAAATATATGTACAAAACGGAAGCGAAAAATAACTCGTCCTAGAAGATTTAGAGATAGATCGTTCAACAGCGTGTTCAAGATTAGCGTCAGCGAAGAATTACATTAGCTATATATAGAAGACATCTGCATAAAATATTTTTGATGTTTGGTTAGATATCGCTAGAAGCAAGTTGTAGAGAATTTTATTCCGTTAAATCATAGTTTAGACGTTCCTAGTTGTGATAGTAAACGTCGACATTTTGTTGCGATCAGATTTATTGTCACATATCTTTAGTATATGATAACGTATAAGAAAATGTTACAGTTCAAAATAGAATCATTGTTAAATTATATTAAAATATGTAAAATACGCGTCAAATATTTTTATCCTTTAAAATTAAATTTTCAATTATTTCTTTATAATATTTGATAATTATATAGAACAATATCTAAAATCTTAATGAAAATATATTCATCTGACCCGTTTTCACTCAAAATGAAAGAATCTAGCAAAAAAATCGGAGGTTCGGCCTCGCGTTAAGCGTTAAAGTTCGAAATTTTAGAGGTTAAGATATCTGTCATTCCGATTCGCTGCAGCGCTATATATACATAAGATCTGTTCTTTTTCGAAGAATAAAAATGAAATAATGCAATAAGTTAGAGTGAGGTAGTTTGGAGCACTTTCATCTGATTGGTCTATATTTTAGATCTAATGGAAATATGCCAATCAAATGAAAAAGCATCGCATTGACCATACCTTGAATATGTCATTTTACTTATTACGATTAAGGATACGATGAAGGAGATGCTGCAAATGATGCTTTGAAGCGTTTTTTAATTGATTAGTTTGTAAAATTTTTTCTTCTAATTGGTCCATCAAATACTTCAAAGTATTTGTAGCGAGACTTTGACCACAGTAGAGCAACTGAATATACAAATCCTTGGTTTGCTCTCCAAGATATAGTTGAACATGCAAAATTGTGGCCGAGATTTATCTGAAAATTGTTTTGGGATCGCAACTTAACCGATCACAAACAAATGATTCTCGTAAATTTCTCTTTTATAAATGCAATATTGGAAGATTTTTTACACGACATTTTATCCTTTACATTAAAAAAAAGCATATACAAAAGATTGGAAACCTGCGATTTACGGTTTAATTATTTAAATCATGAAGTAATATCATTAATTTTAATTAATGAATTAGATAATACATAAAGAAACATTTGTAACATTTTATAAAATTTATAGAAATTTGGATGATAACGACAAAGTCGTGTTTATAGTTTTAGTGTGTATTTCAAAGAAATGTTGGATTTAAATTTTAATCCATATAACAAAAATCAAAGAGGTGTACATTTTAAATAATAAGCTCTATTCTGTACTTTAAAAATACAAAAGTATTACTTTAAAAAACAACAATTCACTACCTTAAAAACAATAATTCACTGCTTTAAAAACAACAATTCACTGCTTTAAAAATGATAATTCACTATTTTAAAAATAATTTATTAAAAAACTGCTCTAAAAAACAATTCACTGGTTTAAAAATAATTCACTGCTTTAAAAACAATAATTCATTGCTTTAAAAATACAAATTCACTGCTAATGCAAAGAAGTATTATTATTTTTAAAACAGTGAATTGTTGTTTTTAAAGCAGTGAATTGTTTTTAAAGTAATGAATTGTTGTTTTTAAATCAGCGAATTATTGTTTTTAAAGCAGTGAATTGTTTTTAAAGCAGTGAACTGTTGTTTTTAAAGCAATGAATTGTTGTTTTTAAGGCAGTGAATTGTTTTTAAAGCAGTGAATTCTTCAAAAAAGAACAGATCTTACGTATACGTAGCGCTGCAACGAGTCAGAATGACAAATATTTTCTCTAAAATCTCAAACTTTAACGCTTAATATCTCGTTATTACGAGGCCGACCACCGCATTTTTTTGCCAGATTTTTTTCTTTCATTTTGAATGAAAACGCATCAGATGAGTGTATTTTCATTAAGATTTTAGGTGGGGAATATGCCATTCTAAATAATTAACCAATATTTTATTTGATAATACAATTTAATGTAATTTTGTATTCAATTTAATGTCCTTGGAACAATTATTTGAGATACGTTTATAAAATATTTTTCTTGTTCTTAAATTTTTTTTTCGTTTTTTATTTGTTAATATTTAGATTTACAATATCGCGTTTGTCTTATGAGATACCCACTTGCGATTATATATCAATATATAAGTTTTTTTTAATTTGATAAATATATCTCTTAAGTCTTAAGATATATTCTTGCCACTTTATATATAAGTAAATATAATAATTTATCGATACAAAATCGGTAAAACCAACGATATTTAAACTTTGATAATTCATAACTAAAAAAGTTCTCATCAAAGTATAAAATTTTTATCAAATAAAAACAAAAACTTACAATATATATGTAGTCACAAGTGGATCCTTCATTGTTAGTTGAAAGTAAGTTTACGATAGTGCTTTCGTTGAATTACCTTTTTTTAATCAAATAAATATTCCTATATAATGATGACATTTTTGTTAAAAATTATATTATTTCTTTACTAAAAACGTTAACTCAAATATAGTGACACTAATTATAGAAGTGAACAAGACGAACTTAATCGTAGATTATATATTGATTGCGTTTTTCGCACGGTAAAATTTCATGCTCTGATTTTTTACTACTATCGTAACTGAGTATGTCTAAAACTATGGTTAAACATCGTTTCTCTCTACTCTTGCGATATTGTAATTGATATAAGGCTTTGTAAGATAATATTTAAATTTAATGTTTTTCTATTGTCATGGTTGCAACGACGTCTGTCGCAAGCTGTAACTTTCTTAAGCATAAAATTCCTAAAT
>NW_017259254.1:3075837-3100593 GCF_001594045.1 Atta colombica | reverse complement strand
CGTATTTTGAAGTAGTATCATTTTTTAAAGGTAAGGTTATCTCATATAATAGCATATTAGTTTAATGACTTGTTTGCTGACTAAAATGAATTTAGACAAAATGATATAAAATCAAACATATCAAAAATATTATGTATAAATGTGTTTATATAGATTATTAATTGTTATTATTATTATTATCATTATTTTATACATTACTTTTATTTACAGTTATTACAATTTTAAAAAAACACTGTAGATATTGTATCTTATTATGCATGAATAATTTATGATGATAATTATATGTGAATTCTCCTCCAGGTTCCTGAAGAATACAAATTTAAATTCAGGAATGTAATACGACCAGGTTGACGATTAAAAATTAAAAGTGTATTCAAAAATCCAAATTTTCATTGAACACAATTTCATTGAACAGGATAAACAACATCTCAGGAGCATGTTTGCATAGGTAATTCTACAGTAATTATGTATACATATATACGTAAAATTTTGTATTATAAGTATCTGATATAAAAATTTAGATATCATAGTCTTATGGTGTTATAATTTTTTCAATTTGTAATAATTTCATAGAGATACATATATGATATTTTACATAATTTTATATGTAACATATGTCTTATATTTCAGAGTAATTATCCGCTTATACTTGAGTAACTTTGGGCAAGTGTTTAATACAAGCACATAATGTCAATAAATTCGCCAAATGATGCAAAATTATTTGTATTGCCGTACAATTATAAAAACTGGAAATGTTTAATTTCTTCCACTTTATAATCTGTCCTCTTATTATATATAGAGACGCAGCTCTATATTATCAAGAAAAAAGCTATTGTTTAATATAAACTTATATACAGGTACCTATCAAAATAAGTAGAGTAGTCAGCCGATTCGATATGATAACAAAGAACTTCAGGTCCCATTGAAAAAAAAGAAGAGATAGTATGCTACATAATTGAAAGTAATCCATATATTTTTCCTGTAATACAAATGTCCATCTTTCGTTAAAACGCGAGCTACGCGAAGGCTATACGAGCTACGTATTCTAAAAAATAAAATGACTTAATCGAGCTTGATAAATAAAATGAAACTGAGGCATGCAAGAAAAAATGCACAATTTAGATATCGATAGTTACCAAGATAGAAAAGCTTTACAACTAGCAAGCATCGTATAGCTTGTTCCTATGTAATTATTTAGTATTTCAGTTCATATATCTGGAGTCTTACTTTAAGAACCGATTAACATTAATATATAGCATTTAATTAAATTATATTAAATTTAACCTGAATTTTTTATGAGATACATTTTTAAGGATATAATTTTTTAAATGTTATATATTATATTGTAAATGGTTCTTAATGAAAAAAAATTGCTCATGCTCATTCAATTCTATATGTATATATCTTATGTTAATGGTTTCAGAGTATCTATTACTATTAAACTCTTTTTATAATAATGTATATCTGATCTGAACAAATTAAGTCACATTGCAGTCCCTGTGTTAAACCTGAACCAGTCAGCGTCACTATTTTATTCTAATATAAATGTTCTAACTACGTTCAATTATTTCGAGATAGATTTGGTTCAAGTAATGCATAACTTCAGTGCCATATCCCTATACCTGATCTCATATCTGTGATCATTAGCTAAGCGGTAGCTAACATTTTGTTGTACAAAAAGAAAATGTACCTTGTTAAGTAGTCTATTTGATAGATTACTTGTCACTGTCACACTTGTCATCATTGTACATTTATTCCTCTTCATATAAATGATTGTAGTTAGAGATTTTTTTTATTGTAGACTGCTATACCTCTTATGTTTACTACAATACTATTTTCTTATTTTCACCTATTTTCAACTAGATTTTAAATTATATTTCCTACACTTGACTGAAAAACGCGTCTTTTTCATTACCGATAATGATTTTTTATTGTTATGTTTACCGATAATTCTTATTGTTATTTATTTATTAATTTACAATGCGATAAGTCTGATAGGCTTAAGTTTAACACAAATTTATAAGTTACTATAGCTATAAATAATTAGTTCATCAAAATTGCCAAAAGTCTTCATACATATGGATCGAATATATATAGATCATTAATCATAAATACATTATTGTACGCATAAAATATTAAGGAAAGTCTGACGTCTTAATTAATCAAGTTAGTATAGTATAAAGTACTTTACATCAGATGCCTCATTAATTCGTGTTCATCAAAAATTCAGTATTCTGTATGCGTAGAACACTCTCTTTCGTATAATGATAAATAAACCTGTATTTACCTATATTTGTACATTATGTGCATTACATAAAATGTCGACTGCATAAAATCGAGGTAAATATACTGCACATATGATAATAATATTATATTTACCTCTTTCTATATTATACTCATTGGAACTATAGATTCATCGCTATTACCTATGAAATAAGAATAGAAATGTTAGAAACTCTCACACAACAGGGTAAAATTAATATGCTTTTGATGCTTGCAGCATCGAGTTCATTATATTTTACATAAGTATGTATACTTATTAACTAAAAATAGAATATATAGAGAACATACCTCTGAACAGGGTAAAAGCGAAAAAATATTCAACAAGCTTACAATGTTCGTTAGTTTATATAATTACAGATACCTTCTTTATTCAGAGATACTAATTTATTTTACAAGTGTATCTAATTATCACAACTTTTTCTTTCAATTTTAGTAAAATTTATTTTTATTATGTCAATAATAAACATCGCCCAAGATTTGTAAATATTTTTAGGTAAATGGTTGGTCACATCCGAATGTGTTTATTACACCGTTATATTGCAATCACTTTTCTATGCAAACAAGATGAATGAGATTTTATCATTTTTTTCACATACATATATATTCTATATCCTATGCTAGAGAATAAAACAAGTATTTACGAATTAAATATACTTAGTGAGAGGAAATATATTGAATGCTTCTAAAATGATAGTAGTAATTTAATATTCTTGCATATAGAAATACAAGTTCTGCATTAATGAAAATAGTATTTCTTTTTGACTAGATTATCGAAATGTTTCTAAACTGAATAATAAATTTTCCAATTGATTTTGTACAATTGCGCGTAATAAATGAATAACTCGAATGTATTAAAAATTGAACTTTTATTCTTTTTTTCAGTCTCTGCATTGTTGTACATTGTGGGTTTAACTTATCACAATATAATGTTTTTACGCATAGAATACAATACAGGAAAATTAATTTATATAGATCTACATATATATACAATTATTGAACTTATATATGAAAATTTATGAATACTCTTGTAAAAAAATATTTAAAATATTAATGGTTTATACATAAAAATTTGAATTCGATAAAATTAGGAGATGTATTACATAACTAACAAAGTATTCGACTAAATATCATTATATCTTTATTAATCTAACTGCATACTTAAATATTTTACGCAATACGAGCGGTAAGCGAATGAACTTATTTTAAAACCATGTGAAAGCATCGTCTAAACATATTCTGCCTTTCATATTGATACTTTACAAAGAAATATACAATAAAATATAACTTGCATAATTTGATAGACATATAATGAGTTTGTATATTATCTCGAAACTCTTACGCATATAAACTGCATAACCAGGTCTGACTTCTTTTGACAAATTTGATAGAAGTTCCTTACACAGTACACATATACAGTATTTATTACATAAATATTTTGTATATAAGAATGACGAAAAAAAAAGATACAGCTGTGTTCTTAGGCCTAGAGGATGAAGTTGTAAATAAATAACATTTTATTATAAAATTTGCAGAAAAAGAGAGATTAGAATTACGTTTTAAATCGCTGACATGTACATTCAACACAAAAACATGTACAATATAATGCAATAAAGGAAACAGTTTTAAAGCTTCCATTGCACTATTCCCAGAAAATAAATTTTCACCAAATGCGATAATATTATTTAATTCTATGACGAAGCAATGTTGCTTGCTTAAGAGAGCTGATATTTGTTATACATGTGTTAACGATTATTTAGTAATATACTGAAATGTATTGAATTATATATACTCGTATGCGCGAATGCAATTTTTTAAAATATACGTTTATCAGAGCACTGTATTCATTTAGGATAATATTAGTAAGAATATCCTCTTCCTTCGGATAAACTTTATTCTAGAGAATATATTTCATTTATTTACTATCTACTGGCTGTAAACTATAAATTATGCAATCTTTCGAATTAAATTATGTATATATATGTATATGTTTTTTTAGAATAGTGATCCATTCAGTGAAGTGAGGTTGTCTACAATAAATATAAAATATTCGAGGTATAAGCGCAACAAAATAAATTTCCACACACTTTCTTTTTATACATTACTATTTACATAGGACGTAGAACATGTGTTCGAATTTATGTCATTCTGTGTAAATGCTCTTACAATATGCAACTTTAGAAATATAAAATATTTTCTTCTGCAACTTATACACATGCAATTTAAAATAACTATCATCTATTTTGCAAACATTTGTGCACGATTACTTTGTGTCATTTCTACCTTGCTAAAAGTCTTAAAGAATATGAAGTCTTTAAAGAATATTTGTTCTCAATGCATTTGAAAATTAAAGGAAATGTAATAAAAAGTAGATTATCTTCAGCAATAATATGGCAAGCAATAATCTTGTAATTTATTTTGTAAAATATATGAAAAAAATAGGAATGTATTTCTTAAAAGATTCGTTATTAAGCTTATATTATAATGTCAGATGTCAGGCAACATACTTTATGATTTTCTATGATTCACAATAACTTTATCTATCTAATTGTTAACAAGCCTAATTGTAAACAAGTTTCGAAACTTTGTTTTCACATAATTTGTTGAACTCAAAGTAATGTTTATATCGCATTTTCAAAAATTTTCTGAATCTGTTCAAGAAAGATCATTCTCGCAAACTTGAATAAATGTTTTTCTGACATCATAATCTATGATATCTACCGTCAAATCTTAAAACACTTTGTTCAATACTAATATCAGTAATACGTCTCCCATTATCAAGAGGATTTTTATCTACTTGTACTAAATATGAGGTACCATAAAATCAGTCTCTACAGATATTGACAAAGAAATATACAACAAATTAAATTTTAATACTAAATATCATAGAATTCTTCTTTATATGAAGAATCCATCAACCTCATCGACTAGACACAATAAATTATTAATTCATTTAATATTTTTTTATAAAACTATGTTTTTTAAATAAAAGTCCAAGTTATTTAATTAAAATAACTTTTTAACAACTAAAAGACTTCATACAAATTATGATTTGGTCCAGATTTTTACGCATTAGAGAAAAGTGCAGTAAAAATAAATTACATAAGGAAGTAAATATCCTTTTATTGCCAAATAGCAATAAACGAGCACAATAAAAAATGTTTAGCGACTCAATTCATATACTTTCATATACTGTTCTATATTATTTCGCTAATGATTAAATTAAGTTAACAAAACACAGGAAAAGCAGTGTACACTAATTAATATATAGTATATGAAAATTATTATTATTATTAATTCTGTTTGTGTATATGTGACTTTTTCAAATTATCAAAATTGATAATAAATTTTCCAGATATTCAATACTGGTATATTCCAAGTAATAATTAATTCTACTAATTAATATAATCATTAATTATTTCCACCTTATTAAAAATTTAAGGTAAAATGTATTTTCTTTAAATATAATCCGTGTAATAAAATTTTTTACTAGTTCATCCCTATTAATCTACTTCTGCAATAACTTTGGAAATATACCTCAGAAATTTAACTTTTACCAGAATAAATGATAATATTATTATTATTACTGAGAATAGTTCCTCTTTCTTTTCAACACGTATATCGCATTATATTCATATATTTACTTAATATTTAAATGCAACTATAAAGTAATATACGTGCGTAATATATACGTATATATCTATATACATAAAATACATATTAAAAAAAAAATCTGCCAGAAATGCTTCTTGACCATATGATACAATTATAAATTAAACATAACTTAAAAAATATTATTTCTCTTTTTATAAACTTTTAATTTTATAGATTATGTCTGAATAATTGTACGATAATATAATAATTATATTGCGTTAGCGTTGCCACCTAAATAGTCGTTCGGTATCAGAAAAAGAAAAAAGTTAATATTTATGAAAATTATCAAAATAAGAAAAATCCAAAAATATTATAAGATAAAAAAATGATTAAATAATAAAAAGCAATTTTGACAATCATGAAACAGAAAATATATGAATTATATAAATGATATCCCAGGAAAAAATATTATAGGGGCATATTTTATATGTATATAATTATATATAACTATATATTTTTTCCCGGGATGCGCACAATTACATAATAAATATATAAATTATTATTTTTATTGGCTTCATTTTCATAAATATTTGCAGTTTTAACAAGCTCCATATTTTCAAATTTCTTGATAAATTCATAACAGTTTATCGATAAATATAACATCGTAATGTATACATCTTATTCGAAACGCTCTTCTTAGTTTTTTTCAATGCTGTAGGGAATTTTTTTCATTAAAAACTACATAAGACATTTTTTACATTTTATGCAACGTGGAGAAGTAACGAAACTCGGACATAAATCTTCAAAATTCAGAGTTTTTGATTCAAGCTAAAAGGTGGCAACTCTACATCGCGTTGTTTAATATCTTATTGTTTAATATCTTGGAAGCTTTTAATCTAATAATTTTCGGTATCATATGTTCAATTTTTATTTCAATCATTGAATTACTTAGCGTAAGTAGTTAAAAATTGGCGACTTAGCGTAAGTAGTTAAAAATTGGCGACTTCTTCAGGAGCATAAACGACAATCAATCACGCTGTAATAAACAAATGCACATATGTAATAAATATAATTTCTTTATTACATTTAGGCCTTTGTGATCCAATCCTACTATATTAACAATTTATGTCAAATGTTCTAATCAAACAAAAATCTAAAAAATGACATCGTAGTAAGTAGATGTATAATCAATATCCTTTAATTGCTATTTAAATAAAGCATGTATAATTTTTTAAATAATTTTTTTAAATAACTTTTTTAACTTCGTAATTATCGTACATGAAAATTATTTAAATTTGGAATATTTATATTCTAGAAAAATCGAATCGAAATCACAAGAAGCCTGAATATATTAAATATTGAAGATATTGATGAAAGATATTATCTTATTGCAAAACTCGTTATCTCTAATAAAAAATTACTTAGAAAAATTTGATATTTATAAAAATAAATAATAATGAATAACAATTTGGTGTGAAGATTAAAATATCAAGTACCAATTATATTATTATATCTACAGAATTAAAAAATAATTATTACAATTTAAAATTTATGTCTTATACAAATACTCTTTCATAAATTTCCTTTATTATATGTTGAATACACGAATTGCTAAAAATATTTTCGGAATTTATTAAATTCGTTAAATTCGTAATTACAACAGAAACTGATAACTGCAATTTTTGTCTATTTTTTTAATTATAAAATTGAAATTACGGAGATAGCCAAGTTTTAAAATGAGAGGCTTTATATAATAATGTACATTACACTCACCCACTGCATTTTTTCATGTTCTTCTACACATAGATATAAGTTCTGAAAATAAAATAAAATGTCAGTAAATATAAATATTAAATATTAAATGATTCAATAATAATAATGTGATATATTAATGAATAATTATTAAGCCAATAAGGCACTATCTTCTTACACAAGTTTTAATTACAGTATCTTCAAACAGATGATTTAAATACATTATTTATATCAATTTCATAGAAAATAATTACATTACATATAAGTTACATTTTAAATAATAGGTATACAAATGATAAATTAAATTATTTCATACATATACAATTTAATATTACTTCCTATATAAAGAATAATTTTTAAATTAATTTTTTTATTCTTTTTATGTATAAATAAAATTAATTTGTTTCATGGAAAATATTAAATTAAGGGAACAATGTTCTAAATATTTTACACACATCTATGTTTTACATATAATTAATAATTATGTTAGCTTTATATTTAAATTTTAATAAATTTTAATTTATCACTTATTAATATTCTGTGAAATTTAAAAAAATGATAATTTTACAAATATTTTCTATAATAAACGCCAACAATTTTTATAAATTATTTTGTGATATAGGAAGAGGATAATCTTCGGAGATGTATTATGTATCTTGATGTTCTTCTGTGTAGGTGTATATATATATATATATACGTAATGTTTTAGTTTTTATAATTCTAAAAAATAATACAATAACCTCAAATGATAATATGAGATTTCAAAAACATAGATTTAAATAAGTTACCTTTTTTTAATGTAGAAAATACAATTTTTCCTTCTCGAACATCATACTGAATCAGAGTAAACAAGTTTATTCAGCATTTAGAAAGAATAAAACTATAGATAAAACTACAATTCTTTCTTTTTTCTTCTTAGATGTTTTTTCAGTGGGTGATGATTTGATGCATCTGATAGTCTACTTCTTAATATTTGTTACCTTATGGTCTTAATTATTGTGATGTAGTCTTAAATTACTATTAAGATTCATTCAAAATAAAATTTTATCTTATACAGTTGCATAAGATGTTCAAGCAGATTATTCCTTTTACGATAGTAACCAATTTGTTGACGGCATATCTCAATATATTGAGCTCATCTCTCTTGAGATTGGAAATTTTTCAATATGACTTTTTGTGAACATCGTTATTGTATTGTATTTTTTTCTTCACGGTTTCTTCAGTAAATAATAATCTATTATATTTGATAGCTTGCGACTTAGTAGCATTCACAAACGATTGATTAAATATTATTTTAATTAAAAGTCAATCAGAATCATTTAAGGACGAAAATCTGGAGATACAGTACTGTCTTGGCGCTAATATGTATCTCTACGCAATCTCTATGATGTTGAGGCAGAATTTTTTCTTTTTTATTGAATAATTTGACAGCATTTCTTGAATTCTCTGAAATTCAAATATTCTTGAATATATAAAATTCATTTAAGAATTAATTAAAGAATTTAGTCTATCTTTCAGGATATGAAAGCTTTCAGCATCTTTCTTGCAAACATAAAAAATTTAGTTAAGATATCGTTATTTCACTTATTAGGAAGAGTATCGAAATTCCACAACTTTGAAATAAAGAGTGATATTTGAATTAATTTACAATAATATTTAGCATTGTGATGATTCATTATGATTTAGTGACATAGGTTTATCGAGTTTTGCTAACAATAGCAGAAAAGTGTATCAGCATTTAAATTTAGAGAAATTATCAAATTCGTATTACTATCAATAGCATTTTGATTATTGCATAGAACGTTATTTTTGTTAAATGATGTATGTGAGTGTATATATATTTTTTAAAACAAATTAAAACAAATATTCCTGAGGTAGGAAATTAGTAGTGTCATTCGTTAATAAATCTTCCAAAGTTTGAAAATGTGAGACACTGATATCTTCAAAGTCATTTATACAATTAGTTTTCATTACTTCACTAATTTCTTTTGAATCTATTTCAAAAAAGTCAGTATTAAATGAATGTTCAGAGGACATCAAAGTATCGCAGTCGCTTTTTCCTCGTTCTTTCATCGTATATTCGTAAACACATTTTCTTCTATTATCTGAATTGACACGCTGACTGTCCATTGACGATTCCATAATTTGGTCTTCAATAAATGTAGTTGAGACAATACATGTGTCCTCAGATTTATTTAGTACACCGGCTAAATTAATTTCGGGCTGTTCAGAAGGTTGCCAGAAGACATCTTCCATAAGAGTTTCACTTTGGATATCATTTACAAAATTGTTGTGCTCCAAGTCTATATTGTTTGTCATTTCGTCAGTTTCTTCTTTTTTGGGGAAAAATTTTTTCATGTTATAATCGACGTCTACATTGGAGAAATGTAATCGATCATTTAATGTAAAAGAATCACTTTCTTTTTGTTGTTCCTTTATCATAGTTTCAGAATATTTACTATCGTGATCATTTATTTTTACAAATTTATCATTGACATGTTGACTATACGATGGTGAGTCTACAACTTTATCTTCAGTAAATGTAGTTGAAACAGTACATTTGTCATTGGATTTATCTAAACATTGTACTCTCTTTTCAGCGTGTACAGTCGTGACACATTTATCAGTATGATTCAAAAGATAAACATATTTATTGCAATCATTTTTTATTGTGTCGCAAGTCAATTTGATATCGTTTTCATTATCGTAAAATGTATTATGCAGATTCCCTTGTGCTTTTGCCACGATAACGTTTGTACAATACTTTGGACATTTATTAATTTGACATACATTCTGTTTCATCATTTCCGTAATTAGTGAGCTACGATCAGTTATAAATTGTAAACTAGTCATTATAAAATGATCAACATGCCTTGTATTGCAACACGGACACGATTTTTGTATCGCACAATCCGCACTTGTTGGAAATTCTTGCTTAAAATCAAATTGATAATTCTGCTGATCTGTAACATTGTTTTGGCACGTTTTTAAAGGTATTGTCTCCATGGCACTTTCTTCCTGAGATGTTAATGCATCCTTATTTTGTGTTATCGAATTGTCACAAGATCTAGTTATATCTTCTATTGTCATATTAGATGATACACAATTCTTTAGTTTATTTTTTTCCGACACATTAGTCTTTAACTCGTTAATATTCTGATCGTCTAACATCGCTGAATTCAAATAATGCAAGTTATAACTGTGTTGTTTCTCATTCTCTTTTGTAAACTCCATACAGGTATCACTGCTAACTAAAGTACAATTTTCTATACCATTACTACTTTTGATATCGACAGGTTTAGATTCTAAACGATTTTTTTCTTTTAAATTTTTGTTGTCTTCATTAGAATGTTCTTTAACATCGGAATTTGTAAGTTTGTTTAAATATTTTGAAGAATTGATATGCTTCTTTTTGTTTCTCTTATTTTTCTTAACTTTCGATGATTCCGAATTTCGATTAGTCCTTTTTCTTTTTACTTTATCATCTCCAGTTAAATCAATTATTATAATTTTGTGTGAATTGTTTTTTTTCAATGGTTTAAGGCTTCTTGATCCACTTTTTTGTAAATGAGTTTCCAAACATTTATTTTTATTATTTTTATTATTTGATAATGTATTATTATTTCGTAAACCATCTAAGCATTTATTTACTTTCTGTTCAGATGTACTTCCATTAGAATTATTTGGACAAAATAATGAATTTATCTGATGCTTCTGAAAAAGCAGTATTTCAAACGTTAAAATTTGCATTATACTTAATAAATGTAAAGATCTTCACATATAATTTGAGATGAAACACTATTAAAAGATCTTACCTGAGATTTTGAACAAGTCTGATCAGCATGAATTGTTTTGGTATATTTTAAACCTGTAGAGTTGTCCATTTTGTCTTCAAATAGCAGGAACTGTTTATGAAATTCCTTTATATCAAATTGGTTTGATTCTATTAACCATAGTGTTTCATTTTTTTCTTGAATAGGTGGTCTAGGCACAAATTTCAATAATTCGTCTTGCAATTTTGGCATACGCGGTCCTAACAGCATTAGGGCTAACTCATCAATTCTTTTCTTTTTGTCAGAAAGATTTAACTTCTTTGCTGTTTCTTCCATTTTTCTCCATATTTTAAAGGCGAGCAAATATCTGATGTAAGCTACATCGGTTATAGACGTCGTCTTTGTTTTGAGATTAGTAAAGCTCCTCCTATGTAAAAAAAATATAATCTGTATTATCTCAATTTATTGTCTGAGACATCTATGATATAATATGTTAAAAAATATATTTACGTACATAAATATATGATTGCATACTTTTGTATATTTTTTTGTGTGTTTATTTCTAAGTAATATCCTAAAAATATGTTCTTCCGAGTTATCTGTAAACAGTTTAATATTAGAGAACTCTCTCTCTCTCTCTTATTTATCGACAATCAGATCAAATCAATTTTTCCAAAATCAATTTTTGATAACACTTACTTAAGTATATGTACAATGCTGCAAGAATCTTTGCTGCAACTTTAGAAGAATCTTTAACGACGTGACTAGAAGTTTTTAACTCCATATCTATATATACATTTAACAAAGCTGATATTTTATTTAAATATTGACTATAATCTACATTCTGAGAAAAAAAAAGAGACAAAAGATTAACAATAATCTTATATTTACAATTCTGTAAAACAAATAATTAGGATAATAGTACCTGCTGTTTTATATCAAGCCAATACATGTGAAAGAATATTAACATTTTATTAATATGATTTTTTATCAAATTAATTTTATCATTAAATTCGACAGTGTTCTCTGCTACGCTAGAAAGAATATTCCTGAAATACAGCAAAATTACATATCTTTTATATATACCTTATTTAATCCCCGATCTGTTTATATATGTGTGAAATTTCTACTTGTAAAAAATTTAACAACGTTGAACTGGATCTTCATAATGATGTAAATGATAATCTTACTGGGTGTAGAAGAAAAGCAATCGTTCCAGATGTTCATAATTTCTACTTCCTGTATATGAATGTATGATTTTATTGAATTTTAGTAACCATGGAAGTAGTTGTTCAATTTTGTTATTATCTTCCAATCTGACATCTTCCAGACGTTTTTCCTGATTTTTTGAACGTTTTTTTGTGTTTTTATTACTTTCATACTTAGAATTGGAATCCATAACAATATCTTCCTTTGTAGCTCTGTAGGTTTACAGTATAAATCCTCTGCAATTATAAGAAGACTTACAACATGCACAATACAATAATCAATATTTAATGTTTTAAATTTACATTTTAATATTAATTTATAATATTTTATTTAATAGACAAACATCTTGTACCAATCAAATCATATATTGAAAGGCATAATTACTGATTATTCAAATTTGTTTTTACAAATTTATAAAAAATATATTTTTTATGATATACATAAAAAATGTATATTATATATCAAAATTTAATGACTATTGGTATTTTAAATAATAATTATTATTATTAATCAGGTAAGGTAATCAGGTATTAAAATTGTTTTCTGTGTATGTTATATTTACGATAAAGTTATATCATATTAATAAAAAGTAATATATAAACCAAATGTTTAAAACAGCAAAACTTCATTGTCAAAATTTGTTATATATAGATATAGTAATTAATAGAAAAGTCAAATTAGAATTAATAAGAGTAATGTGATAGAGAAGTAGGTATATCTAAATGTGTCAGAAACCGCCAACAACTTTCGGTTATTGTGACAGGTGCAGACCTATCTGTTTAATATCATTGCGGCACGCGATATGTTTCATATAAAATTATCATGCAGTGGTTCTTTCGTGGCAAGGAACAAGGGAAATTATTCGAAAAGAAATCTGAAATCATTCGAAAAGAAAAAGTTTCTTCGTCTTACAGCGTCTGTCGCAGATTTCTGACGTGACGATAACTCGCCGTGTCCTCTTAGCGTATAGTAGCTTGTCAACGTGGAGGCTTCTCTTCCCGGTTGAGCGAGTTCTCTTCCTGGCCGAGCGTTTCTTCCGAGTCGCATCCGAATCACGTCTGGTCACGTCTGGCGTAGCCCGTAGCCGTTCGGCCGTTTCTCCGTTCGCAGCAGCAGCTAAATCAGCCGTCTATGAGGCTGCGGCATCTTCCGAGATTTACGACCACTAAACGCGTAAGGCAGGAGTCAGGAGTCAGGACGCGTTCGTGCTCCGCTCGTTAATTGCTGTTCGCTGTCGACGACGCACTTCGCTCACTCGCTCGCTTACTCGTTTATTGCTTGTTCTTCTTCCTTTGTTTTGGCCTTGGTCCCCAACTCGGGCCCGTGTCACGGAGTTCACTTAGCCAGTGATATTTCAGAGACAGCACTCGTTTCGTTCGTTCGTTGTAGCTCGGTCGTTTGTGTTGTCAACGCGCCGCCTGTCGGCTGACACTCGCAACTTGCCAAGGCTGCGACCTGCGTTCGGATTTAACATTTTTACATGCTTTGAGCATCCCTAAATAACCTCGCATGCCAGCACATTGTACCAATGTATAACACAGTCAATATGCAGCCGTTATTGTGTCATTTTGTACGATAAAGCAGATGATGTTTGCATAGTACTGTCGATTGATCACGATGTGTAGTCGAAATTTTAGGTCTGATTACTGGCGTTTTTACAAGCACAATATTCGCACAGCATGCAGATCGCGATATGCTGTCAGACAGAAGTTACGTCAGATGAGGAGTTGGCTAGCTATCATAATGTACTGGCATCGTGGCAAATATTTTATCCGAGCGCCTCTTTATCGTTCATTATGAATTCGATTGAATGCACTCGGTGTGTACTGGTGCACATTAAAGCCATGATACATACACACAAATTGAAAAATGTGTTTAATATAAAATCCAATTAAACACTTGAGAGATGCTCATAAAAGCTTAATACATTTTATTGCGATGGTTAAGTAAAAATCTGTATTTTACAATTCGAAATATTTATATTTTATTTTTACACACAGTTAAATCAGTGTATAATTGGCTACATAAAATAAGAGTATAAGCATAAAAGCGATGAAAGCATTTAAGGCGAACGCAACTAATAGCACCGACTTAAGTTGGCCTGATGATGTTCATTGCTCTATCAATAATAGAACAACGTTTTTAATTTAATTTCCCAGGTCGGTGCAAATTCGTTCAGAACTCATAGCGAAAATGCAACGTTCGCTGAAATTGCCAATTGCAAATCGCTCGGCTGCGCAAACGTCAGCAGTGAGTGAGCGTTGCGTTCGACGCTCCTCGCGTCTCGCCTGCTGCAACGGCCGACGGCCCCGACAGCGCTGTGCGCGCAGGTTGCGCACGCCCGCTCTGCGCAGTGCGCGGAACCGTCCGTCACCGTCGCGTCAGGTGCGTGCTCGATAATCACGATATTTCGCGACAATCGCGAAGACCGTGCCACGCCGCGTCACGCGTGTTGTATGTACGTAAACTGGCGAACGTTAGATATTCCCGGAGGTGCGTGCGGATATTACAGAGGATCCTTCTGAAATTTCATTCTTTCCGACAAATGCAGTTTTTTTTCTCGGAATATCCGCGGGGAAATTAGCGGACCGATATGATTGAACTCGCGACTCGTATTCGCGTTAACAATTGCGAATCTCGGAGGAGACGCGTTTCCTGCGAGATTATGGATTCCCGGAAGTTGACAATTGGCACAAATGGCTATATAGTCGCGTTGGGCGTATCGTGTCTGAAGCTTGTGTAAACTCTCGGCGCTCGCTGAAACGATTGGTTTAGTGTGCTGTACACGTATATACATATACTGATATACGCCATATATATATATATATATATATATATATATATGTATGTATGCATTTATGGAACTAAACAATATCCGCCGCGCACCTTCGTGCCCCACGTCCCTGGACGTGATCGGAGCTCCCCCACCAGCGGGGTGCGCTCACTGCGCGCACGCCGTCGCGCGAACGTTTCGTCCAAGTCGCCCGGCAGCGGCCGAGCACGTATGTGACATGGCGTCCGGGTAGAAAGAAAGTTAACTGCTAAATAAACGTTAATGTTGTTTTTATGACACTGACCGACCAAAAAGGGAACATCCGAGGCCGCGAATTTCCCACAGACACTGGCATTGATGGTAATGCATGCGAGGAAACCTCAAAGGATCAGCGATGGGTAGGGCTCTACCGTCAAATACCCGATACTGACACACGGCTAATCTCTCTCTCTCTCTCTCTCTCTTTCTCTCCTCTCCTCTCCTCGCTACTCTCTCTCTTTCTCTCGCTCTCGCTCTCCGCACTAGCTCACCTCACCTCTCGTTCACCCGACATTCGTCCGTACGACCCGCTCGACCGTACACACTCATCGCAGCACTCACTGCCACAAAACCGCCGCACGACTTACCGCGGGCACAGCCAGTTTCCACGATGGGGATCCGCTCGGGTGCCGTTCCCCGTGGAAATGACCGCGACGGCGGCGGACACCGCGCCACAACCTCCCTCGCTCACGGCCCGTTGTCTTATGATTCCAGGTACTTCGAAAAGCACCAGGCCCATCCCTATCAGGTAAATATCTGTCACCACCGAAGCGATTGGTGGGATCTACGATACGATTAAGGGCGGGGAGGGGGTGAGGGGGGAAATGTGATCATTTCTCGGGACGGACAACCTCACATCGTCTGGTACGATCATCGGAGTCTTCATCATCCATCGTCAAGCAGCACGCATTATTTTCGCCCGCGGTTCCGCGTCGTTGCCCGCGCGACACGTCTGCTGAAGACGGGGAGGAGGAGGAGAAGGAGAGGAGGAGAGAAAGAGAAAGAGAGACAGAGAAAGATGAGATCGCTCTGGTTCTTGCGCGGAGGACACGACGGGACCCAACCGCGGTGACAGCTCTCTTCCGCGCAGAGGAGTTCCAAAGTTCGTATTCGGTTTCTCGGCTGACGGGGTACGGCGGTGAGAAACGAGCTCCATTTGCCGTCGCTCTCTTTCCGCCAGGGCTCAGGACTCGCGAACCTCGCGCGACCGGGAATCGATAATGCACGTTCGATGATGATCCCGCGGCAATACGACATCCGGACGATCACGTCAACGCGATTCAATTTTCACGCGCCGTTACGTCTCCGCGAGATCGTCTGCTCCATTGTGCACGCTCCCGTCTGCTCCCGTCGCGTCGGGCTCGTCTTTGTCGTCGTTATTACCGCGTTTCTCGTTTCGATTTTTTCTTTGCATGTGAGCAAGGTAAAGTCGATCGTTCAGGTTGAGGCACGCCAACATCGTCGCCGAATAGTCGCGCGATTGGCTTAATCGTCGACAATTTTCTATATTACGCGTAAGACTCCTCGAGTGCATTTGACGAGCTCGACAAGGCGAAAAGAATCAGCTTTGACAAGTGACATTTTGGTCATTGACAATATTTCATACGTTAAACGCATTGTCGCGATGCGAATTGAGGTACTTTATAGATAAATTATATTGTAATAATGTAATTAGTTATAAGAATTTGTCCCGCTCTCATTGATTGTCTGTGGTGTTTGTCCTGTTGAAGCTATTATTTGTGCTGGATGGTATTAACAATCGAATATTTATGTTCTCAATATTTAAATCGGTCCACACGAGATGGGGAGAATGGTAATTAATCGCAGTATCGCCCAATTTTTATATCCAATACGAAATAATTTCCTGCTGGTAAAGTGTCTTGTAAACATAACCTCACTTTTCAAAAAATCAATAATTTATTCTAGTAGGTAATTCTCTAAAAATATTTGAGATCCTATCTTGGTAAGAATCTTATTTCAGTCCCTCTCATGTTTTAACGGCTTTTGTATCATTTTCTTCTGTATTTTGTCGGAAATAACTATAAATGTGATAATCCTCAAATCACAGTAACTTGATAGATTCTCTTTGTACTTGAAACATTTAGGATACAACATAATCTGTGTTTGAAGTAATTTTCCTAATAATATTAGGAAATATTCATATAGTCTTTACTAGAATGAAATATATTTGGTTGATAAGAATTTGTTTTTAAGATTAAAAATAGAATATGCATAATTGATACAAAAGATATTTAGAGATGGTAAGCGCAATTAGTATTTCTAAAAAAATTTGGTGATTTTATGGAATTGACTTCAATTTGATTTCCCATTGATTCCATAGAAGAACCAGAGATTTTTCAGAATTATATAATCATTTTTACTAACGTTATTCAATATTTGATATTTGTTCCTTTTCAGTTCTTTTTAATATCATTAGTCAATATATAGCTCTCACACATACATTCTTGCAAACGGCCATTAGATCAAAACAGTGTTATTCTCAAGTGGATTATCAAGCTTGTAATAATTAATAGCATTTTTAATAACGATCTTATATGTTCAGAATGAAAAAAGTAAGCAATCTTGATGTATCCTATTCATTTATATAATGTCTTATGTGGTCATGAATATCCCAAACACATTGTTAATGATCTGATTGTAGAACGCAAAGTACAGCAGTTCTAAGGGTGGCTATTCCTCCTCGACCACGTCATCGGACAGTCGCTACGAAGGACGTATGCGCGACTCTCCAAATGGTAACTCTTACAGTCCAGCTGGCAGCTTGGGAATGGGCATGGGGACGGACCGGGACAGCCCTCGGAATTACACATCCAAGCCTCTTTACAAGAAGGAGAGAGAAAATAGAGACTATAAACTATCCTCCTCTAGGGACAAGTATTCCGGTAAATAATTTTTATTTTGCTCCACGGAAAGAACGGTTTTGTTAAAATAATTGAAATTTTAACTTGATAAATATGAAAATAATTTTGTTTGAATCATCAAAATAATTCTGTAAGACATTTAAACTAGTCACTAGAATAATAAAACTTTTTGCAGCATTGTCAATTAATGTTTAAACGTTTTGCATAATTATTTTGATGGCAAACAAAATTATTTTCAGATCTATATCGAGTTATAAATTTTTAGGTTCTGCAACAAAACTGTTATTTTTGTGTGTCCTCAATATTCTGCATAAAGCGAGCTTTTATATTTTAACAATCACCCAATAAAGAAAGCATAAATTTGTGAATATTATTGAATACAAATCTTTATAAATATCAGTTACTACATATTTTTTTGTACAACATATAGGTGGTAATGTTTCTACGAAGTAATAATTTTCCTTTTTTTTATCTAGAATCTCATCTCCCTTTCCTTTCTTCAGTATAAAAACAGAATTGTCTCTTAATATTTTCAGCTGTAACATGCTTGCTTGCATATGTGTAGATTGTGCACGATCCCTAAAAGACAAGAGAAGCCGTGAGAGCAGGGATTCAGAACACAGGACCAACCACGATAGGAGTAGTGGGGAGGTGAGTATCTTCAACTTTAATGTATAATTTAATAATTATAATTACATATAATAAAAAGAATATAATTGCCCATTATAAGTGTTCTGATCTTTTTCAGAGTTGCTCCGAAACATTTATTGTACCATATGTATAAATAAATCCTCTAGTTATTAGACATAAATTTATTTTTACTCATGCTATATATTACAAATTTTTTTACTATTTTTAATTTCTATTATAAAAAATATTAAACTATACAAAAAAAGTTGTTGCAAAAAAGAGAATTTGCAAATTTTTAATTTTGGGAAAATTTTAAATATATATACTTAAATTATAAAAATATATACATATATGAAATAGATATCTATTTCTTTTAGGCATGTACAGTCATAATGGGTTTTTATTAAAAATGTTTCATGTTCCGACCAGCAAATGGACTGTTAAATAACTTGTGGTCACAGTCCGATAAATTTATTTAAAACTTTGCTTAAAAAAGGCATTTAATATTACATGCCTTTTTAAATTAAATTAGATTGTCTGGAAAGTTCGTGCCGATTTTTGGTAGGTGACCTAAGGACAGATTTGAATATATTAGAACGATTGAAAACAAATGACATGCGTACATATCATAAAAGACGATACTTCAGGCATACTTCAAAAAAATTTAGTTGCGATACATTAATTTTTGTCAGTTTTATGTGCCTTTGAATATGAAAGAAAACAAAGTGCATTTTAAGCATTTAATGCTTTTCTTTTACCGGAAAGGCAAAAATGCTACACAAGCAACAAATAAGATATGCGCTGTTTATGGCGAAGGTAGCTGAAAGAACTGTGCGGAAGTGATTTGCTAGGTTTAAAGCTGGTGATTTCAATCTTGAAGATCAAGAACGCCCGGGTAGGCCCTCCACCACAGATGAAGATCAGATTAAAATACTGATCGAGAATAACTCACGCTATACGACACATAAATTAGCAGAAATGTTGAATATGTCAAAATCCACCATCCACGAACATTTTGTGAAGCTTGGCTACATAAACCGTTTTGATGTATGGGTTCCTCACGATTTAACGGAGAAAAATCTGATGGATCGCATTTCCATTTTCGACTCGCTCTAAATACAACGAGGAGGCATCATTTTTGAAACAAGTAGTAACGGAGGATGAAAAATGGATCATTTATAATAATGTTGAGCAAAAAGGATCTTGGGGAAAGCGGAATGAACCATTTTTAGCCATTCCAAAAGCCGATCTTCATCCAAAGAAGGTCATGCTCTGTGTCTGGTGGGATTGGAAAGGGATCTTGTATTATGAGTTTTTTACCAAACAACGAGACCATAAATTCAGAGAAGTATTATTCCCAATTAGACAAAGAAGACAGCAATTGAATAAATACGTTCAGAAATAGCGAATCAGAAGGGCGTCGTGTTTCATCAGGAAAATGCGCGGCTTCATATGTCTTTCATAACTTGACAAAAATTGTTGGAGCTCGATTGGGATGTTCTACCCCATCCACCATATTCATCAGATCTCGCGCCCTTTGATTTCCACCTACTTCGATTATTACAAAATTCCCTTAATGGAAAAAGCTTCAACTCTTTGTAAAAAATCAGGTAAAAAATCACTTAGAAAAGTTTTTCGCTGAAAAACCTGAGATTTTGGAAGGATGGAATTTTCAAATTGCCTGAAAGATGGAGAAAGATAGAACAGAATGGCACCTATAATTTTAATAAATGTAAAATTTAAATCTTCTGTGTTTCAATTTTCCTTCAAAATTGGCACGAACTTTCCGAACAATCCAATATATATCTTTTTAGATGCATGTGCACTATCATAATAATGTTTGTATTCATGTCTTTATAGATCTTACATCCCTTAAAATTATCATCAAATTCATCAAGGGAATCTTCATCCCAGAGAAAACCATCACATAATTCTTGTCAGGTCAGTGTATTATTATAATTACGTTTATTCATTTTATATTGGCATCAGTTATAAATTCAAAATTCTAAGTAAAAAAGATAAAATTATATCATTATTTAATTGTTATACATTCATTCCAGCAAAATTTAATTACATATTTATTTCAATTGATTAAAAAAAAAATTATTCTGAAAACTTCTATATATTTTTGTTTGTTACCATAATTTTAAATGACTTTATGTGTACGTAATCAATATCTTAATAGCCTCAAGAATATAGATGAATATAACGTCAACTTTTCACGGAATTTTTGGAATTGATGCAAATATTCCCCATCTATTCAATTGTTTCCGGAAATTTTAGAACAGTCTGTTTAGGATAAACGTGGTGATGAGCGAGGAGGTGCAACGGAACGGACAGCCAGATTTGGCGATTGGTCCGAACACATGAGTTCGTCAGGAAAGAAGTATTATTATAACTGCAAGACGGAGGTTTCTCAATGGGAAAAACCACGGGAATGGATCAGTCGGACAGATAATCGTCAACGCCAATCTAGTGACTACTCTTCTAGGTCAAGTACGTCTAAATTTTCATCATAATTATCAGTAGTAATAACGGAGGAATGGATTCCTATATGTCTGAACAGTCAAAGAGTTAGTTACCTAGATTTAAAGAACTTCTCTATGACTTCCGCTAAGTCAGTACGAAATTTTTTTGTATACATAGAAGGATGTTTTCTATAGATACAGAGAGATGCAGGATTTGAACTTATTGGTTATGAGTCTCACACGACGACTTTTTTTATAATTGTTAAATACAATATGTAAAGTGTTAGATATAATGAATGAAAAAGAATAATGAAATAAAGTAAGTTTTTGTTTAAGTATAAAACATAATAATAAATTTGATTTTTTTAATTGACATTTAATATTTATAGTTTTGATATTTGTATAAATATTTACATTATCAGAGTTGCCGCAGATCTGAAAAACCGGGAAAAGTCAGAGAATAATATAAAAAGGACTGGAACTTTGCACTTACAAAAAAACATTGAACAATTCCCTTAAACTGCTCCTATTCCAAATATTTTTTATAATTTTTTAAATATTATATCTGATGTTTATAATCAAATACGTTCAAAACTCGTGCACTTTAAACAATTTTAAAAAAATAATTTAAATATATATTTAAATATTTATTCAGTAATTTTAGTTAATTTTGTCATAACTGCATTCTTTTTTCCAATACTAATTTATTTTTTGTTGGCTTGAATTCGTTCCCAAAATTTTATTATGCTTCTAAGCTTCTTTTGCGTTTTTAATAATATAAGCTAGCTTTCTTACAATCCTTGAGTCTAAATGTCAAAAAAAAATTTTTACATATTTTATTATGTTAAAATTTTACATATTTTTATTATGTTAAAATTTTTACATATTTTATATTGGTCATGGAAACTTTTATCTGGAAAACCTAGAAAAATCAGGAATTTTTAAATTCATTTATGTGTATTAAATTCATTTTCTGTGACAATCCTGGTTATAGAAAAATCTTTACGAAAACTGATACAAATAAAATATGTATTTATTTAATTCTTCCTATTTTAAAACTTGACATATCTTTTAGTTTATCTTATATTATACTATTTATTAAATAAACTAGAAATGCATATTGCGTTTGTGTGATATATTTAAAAAGATTAAGGGATTTATCATTATATTCACATTACATATATAATAAACTGTTTACTTTTTTATATATGAAATATATACATATAAGACTTTACTAAAACTGAAATTTTTCTGGGCAGGTCATGATAAACATTCCAACTCGCGATCAAATAGCAGTAGCAGTATGCGAGATGGTAAATCGTCGCGACAGTCTGACAAACGAGAATACTGGAGTTTATGTAGTGCGAGCGGTGGCGGCAGTAGCAGAGATGATGTTTCTGCAAGGGAGAGAGAACGGGAAAAAGAACGGGAAAGAGAACGAGAACGAGAACGAGAGCGAGAACGTGAACGTGAACGAGAACGAGAACGGGAAAGAGAAAGAGAATCTAGAGAATGTAGAGAAGAAGTTAGTGTAGAACGCCAAACTCAAGATATGGATATCTCGCCAGGTGATTCTACACCCACTTCGGAACCTTTAACGTCATCCTGCGCTCATGATCCACTGCCACAAGGCCCTGTTCTCCTGGCCGCTGGTAGGTTTTCCTTTTATATTATGTACAAGTTGCAGCATATAGAAAAAACATGATTTTTAAAAATATATATTAAGTAAAAAAATGTTTAAAGAAATATTTAAAATGATATTTAATAACAGGGAAAAGTCAGAGAATTTTGCAAAATTTTTTGAAAAATAAAAAATCTTGGCTTTTCAGAAAGAAGTTCAATATGCGTATATCACACTTACGTAGTTTTGGAATTATCAGCTTAACAATTAAATGCAAGCTGTGTCAGCAACATTAATAATAATTTACATTATGTTAAATTGCATTCTCAATAAAATATTTGACTTGATTTTTCCAAATTAAGACGAAAATACAAAAATTTCAAAATATTATTGAAAGCCTCAGAAAAAATCATTAAATTTTCTCTAGAAATCGGAGAAAAGTTATGGAATTTTAAGATGAGGAATTTGTGACAATTCTGAATAATAATAATTTTATCATGCATGAAACATTCTATTTTTGAGAAATTGCAATGATCATTGTTTTTATGAACTTTTTTAAATTAAATTTTTTTTATTTAAATTAAAGATTTAATTAAAAATTTTTTTTTAATATTAATTTATTACATTTTTATATGCCTCAATTTATGGATTTTTGATATTGATATTTTTGATTGTACTTTTGTTAGCGTTACCTCGATTAACATCACATCCATCGTCAACGACACCACAGGCAACTGGAAAACTTAGTTCGCCAACGCAACAACAGGGAAGTAGTAATGCTCCGGGACCACCGGTGTCACTAGCAAATCTCCCAAGACTACTATCACAAATTACGGGCAACAAAGAACAACCTGACATCACACCACAGAAAGCATTACAGACAATTCAAACAGCTATCTTGCTATCCCGACAAGTAAGAGAGCATTTTTAATATTTCTAATACTTAGAAACATATAATGAAATTATAAGTTATATTTCTTTCTGTTGAAATTCTGTTAAAATTCAATTAAAGTAATGCGATAATTTATTTTAATTATCAATTGGTAAGTTAATTATTTTTTTCACACTATTTTAATTAATCGCGAAAATTTCATAATTATTAATACTTATCTATTAATAAAACGGTAACTTTTAACTACTTTTTTGTGACGTAATCGAGAATATATTCGGTAATTTTCAAATGATAATATAATCAACTAATTATTTCTTTCCTCTTTTATCTTAAAACATGTGTAAATGGTATTCATAATTGTATATACTTGTCTTTTATTATAGCAGTCTGTTAGTGGAGATCGAACTAATACTGGAAGTGATGTGATGGTTCCATTAAAAGTTGATACAAGTGGCAATATTACCAGCGAGGGTCCACCTACTCCTACACATTCAGAAACCCAGGATTGTATTGATGCGCGAAAATGTAAGTCTTTTGTTTTATATAATATTTATATTGTACAAAAAAACTGTTTGCCTTTATGTGTATTATATTCTTTGATTTATTCATTTAAAACATTTTCTATTACAGTTTAATTCAATTAAATACTAGAGTATAGCTAGAACGCTATTCTTGTGTTAGTTATTAATTATCATTATTTATAGATTCTTATTACAAGATTTATTTATGGCACATTTAATTTCCATTTTAATCATAATACTAAATTGAATTAATACATAGGTTGAAAATAGCTGTTTGATAAAGTAAAATTTAATTTTTGAATTTATTAACTTCGTCTAAATT
>NW_017259254.1:3073331-3075737 GCF_001594045.1 Atta colombica | reverse complement strand
GAATATAATATAGAAAATAAATTAATATGTTGATAAATTATTTTAATTCAATAAACAATGTGTCGAAATAAATTTTATTAAGTATCTTTTATTAAGTATCTCTTCCATCTTTGTTTGCATTTTTAAAAATTTATTTTGGTTATATTTTATTATATATATTATCATTCATTTGTATAGTGACAAGTCCTGGAGGAACGAATTCCGGAGTACAAGGTCTAAGCTCCTTGCAAAGTCTCAGTACATTAGGTTCCCTTGGAAATTTGAGTAATACAGGAGGTTTACAGGCATTGTCGAGAGTGCAGCCTCCTTTAACACCTTCTTTAACACCATCTCTCGCTAATCATTATCGGGAAGACTTGACACAGCATGTGCGTGCTTTTCCCGCTGATATTCTCGAAAAACAGGTGCGAATCCAGTATTTCTTAAATAATAGTCCCTTTACTGTTACTGGATGATTTTCTTAAATTAAATAATATTTATGTACAGGCACAGAAACTTAGTGAGGAAGCACATACAATGGGCAGTTTACAATGTACGAGAGTGTCCGCAGAATTGAAGACGGCACGATCGATAGTGAGGCTGACAGAAATTCAGGCAACGTTACAGGAACAAAGGTAAGGTTTCATGTTATAGCACATTTAATAAATGTTTAAACATAAAACAATTATATCGCTTATTTACTTGTTATTTTAGGATATTATTCCTCCGTCAACAAATTCAAACACTAGAGGAGTTAAAATCCCAAAATTCCTTCATGTCTGACGATTCTTAGTGTAAGAATCTTTATAAAATAATTATGATTACAATCTATAATTAATTCAAGCAAAATAAAACATGATTATTAATATTCTCATTAATATTGAATAATTAAGATTGTACCTAAATTATAATATCGTAATAGAAGTGATATAATAGCGAATGAACATGGGCTGCTTAGAGAGGATTGGCTGTTTCATTTATCAGCCAACGAGTCTTAATAAGTAATTAATGAATTTATTAGTGAATCCACCTCTCTGAGAAGCACATCAGGCCTATCCAATACAAATAGCACAGCAGTGCTTGCAAAGCTTGATTATATGCGCTTTTTTAGCGCTTTGTTAACGCTTTGTAAGCGCTGTGCGCTACTTGGGAAGTCGCAAACACAACACTAAATGATTAGAAAAACGAATCAATTTTATCAGTTCAATGCAAACTACTGAATTGTATATCTGAAATTGTCCACATCGTCTTGTATTTACCTATGTTATACGTGTCAATGTTTCATATCCCAAGATTAAGCGGCATTTTAACTAGTTGAAACATTTTTGTTGTAAATCTCGGAATAAAATTCGTGCCACAAATTTTAATACAGTTCTTTATCAGCCATAGTATCTCACTTACCTAATCTCCTGAATTTTTCGTTGAGAAAGGGAGAGAATCGCTTTTAGAGAACTTATATTAAATATATTTACATTAAATATGAGACAGAGGAAATCATATATTTTATATTCAGATTTGTGTTCGATCTCCAATCATTTTATTACAGGGTTTCTTGACATTGTAGAATGTATCATCGCTGTGAGCAAGTATTGATATATTATTATACATGCTCTTCTATTTACATCGTGTAATTAAAAAGTATAGCATTGACGCGCGCGAAATTTTAGAATAACAAATGGCTACCATTTAATTTCTAGTGTGTAAATAGCAGAATCAGAGTGAGTATTATTTACGAACGATATAATTTTATGCATGGTAAATTTTTTCAGTTAAGAACATTATTGTATCGAAACTATGAATTAAAATAAAAATACGCATTTTTTATATTATAATTACAAATAACTCGTTTTACTTTAATCACCTAACTATGTCAAATGAAATACACAAATAAAATTTTATTAAATTCTATCCATAATTCGAGCGTTTAATAAACATAGTACTGTATGAAATATTGAAGTTGATATATTGCGAATTGTAATAGTTGTTTAAAAGACTATATTGTTAAGGAATTCTTTAATAAGGTTTTTTGAACCATTTTTCACTATGTAATTATTTATTTGAATAATATTCTGCAATGGAGAAAAGAATATATTAAACGAATATATTAAAAAAATGTCCCAAAAGAATTATTTGCATATCATACTATTGAAAATTATCTTTTGAAATAGATTATTATAACAGTTTGTAGAGCAATATTTATGTGTGTATATATACAGGATGAATCAGAGTCGTTGAATCAACTTTTTATTCTATGAGAAAATTATCGATTTCATACCTAATTAAATTATAACATGTGCAGTCAATTATTTTCTCATAGAGTAAAAAGCTGGTCAACGACTCTCGATTCACCTTGTATATATGCGCGCACACGCACACGCACACACACACACACACACACACACACACACACACACACACACAGTGCCC
>NW_017259254.1:3072846-3073293 GCF_001594045.1 Atta colombica | reverse complement strand
TATATATATATATATATATATAATACATACGAAATTTAAGATGCCAAAAATCACGAATGTGATACAATAATTCACAGTAGATATCTCTTATTTTGTATGTTTTTTTGAGGAACTGTCAAAGATCGATTCTACTACTTACAAGATTAAAACAAAATGAAAAAACATATTACATTTTATCGAAACATCAGGAATCGTGATTGAATTTATGTTCTAATGTTAGATTATTTTTTGACCCAAAGAATTTTGATATGGATCTGCACACTTCATAGTTTTTCCTATATATATAACGTACTAGGAAAATTATTTTAATGTATTTATATATACGCGTGCATATACTATAATAAAATTCTTTAGTTCAAATCTCAATGATCACTAAATGCCCTCCTATATATCTTCTTTTCTAAATATAAAATAAAACTATATAATCCAAATTATTCAACATCATAT
>NW_017259254.1:3069954-3072746 GCF_001594045.1 Atta colombica | reverse complement strand
ACACACATATATATATATATATGTGTGTGTATGTATATATATATAATGTTCATATATCCTATACGATGTTTCTCAACACAAGCTCCAAGTAACTCTTAAATATTATAAGTGCTATCCATTAAGGCAATGTCACCTTTATTCTTTAGATAAAGAATCGAAACAGTAATTCTTCGAAGAAAGAGAAAGAAAGTCGATACTGTTCTCTTTGCAATTCTGTTTCTTAAGAAAAAATTCCGTGTATGTTACATATATTTTTATTGTTATTATTGCGAGTATTATTAATGTCGCTTATGCTTATAATATATTCTTCAAATTAAAATGCATTTAATAAATTTAATCTATTTTCATCATCTTAAAGGAAGAAATTATGGCTTAAGTTTTAAGATTTAAAGATAATAATACATTTTCAATGAAGTTATATATATATATATATATATATAAAAGAAACATTTTTAACCGTAAGCGTATTTCGTTGACTTTACTTGTGCGAATAAAGATGGCTTTTCTTATATCTCTTGCATGTTTGTCTTGTACATATTTTAATAAGTGTCTTTCGAATTGTTATATGTAATTGCTATAATTCATTGGTTGAGAAACACCAATGCGTTTTTCGTATTAACTAACGTTACATCATGTCATGAGAATGTAATACCATCCCCATAGCACCTGAAGCATACAGTGAACATTCTCCCATGTATTATTTTATTTAATTACAGTCAGTCATTGGATTTATTTCATAACAAACTCCCTCATTTCTGAACTTTATTAGATAATTGCTTAATGCATTCTCGATAGATTCAGAAAAATTCAGTACAATGCATAATTTCCAATGGACTAAGATTATAATAAGGCCTCAGAATATTTGACATACTGTAACATCCCATGGCTCATAGGAATATTACGTAAAAATACAGTCATCATAAAAATTTGCTATCACTATTGATATACATAAAAGAAAATATTAATTTTATATAAAGAAATATGTGTGTGTGTGTGTGTGTGTGTGTACACACACACATTCCAATGCACTTTATAAGTCTGCAAATAATACCTACAATTTTATACATATATAAATTTTAATATCACACACGCACGCACGCACGCACGCATGCACGCACATAAATACATGATATTAAAATGTTTTCTATTTTAAACAATATGAAAAAGACATCAAAGAAAGAAAATTCTATCAGATATGGGATGTTACATATCTATTGTGTTGAACATTTTTAATGCAGTACTCTTCAGATATTTATGCAAACATATTACAAAATGGAGAGTATATAAGTGCTACAAAACAATTCCAATATGCTTTATAATTGTTTACATCTACATTATACGTTCATTATGTATTTGTAAGGCCATATATACGAAATTTAATACAAAGATATTGCCTCTGTACAGACAATATTCGATATATTGATAAATTTGGAAATTTGTCTATTCATAGACAAATGAACAACACAGCCTCAACAGAGAATGTTCACAGTGTAAGACAGCAGCACAGACATATCTCAGCGCAGCCTCGCTTTACCATTAATTATATTATATTCATTTGCAATCGTGTAAAACAGAGTCTTGTCAATTGCTTACGTTCAAAACATCCTTTGTAGGCATTATTAAGGTATGGGAGTTTGCTTAAAAACTAAAATAATTTCACGTATCACGTGCGAATTTTTAAGTTATTTAACTATTTATTCGCATGCGCTTGATTAACTTTACACATATCTGCATCACAGAGTTTTCTTGAAATCACCCATACACTGGCATTGTGTATTTAATCAATGTTGTTTATATCTTAAATGAGAAATGTACCTACAAAGGATATTTTAACAATGTTAAAAAATATAAGTCTATATAGAAACTATATCGTATGAATTTTTGTCTCTTAACAATATACAGAACTAAATGTTTACATGTAAATATTACATAACAATGGATAAACAACAATGTTTAACAGAATGTTTTGTACCTAGGTATCTAATATGGCATAAGATAGGTCATGTGCCGAGTTATTCTTGGCTACTGTCAAGTCTAAGCCAACATTATACACAATTAGTTATTAAATAAGATGTGCATGATTTCAATGATTGATGAATCATTATTACATGCCATCTAACTACTTTCCACTTTAAGGGACTTCTAAAAAGAATTGTTTATAATCCCAGTTTGAATAATTTCAAAAATTGTCATTCTAAGAATTGCACGAAAATTGTCTTAACGCGTTATATCATCATAAAAAATATCAAAAGAATTTTATTTAAAAGAATATTAAATTAAACATTTCTTATTATTTGTAATAATAGAATGAGATTTTACAAAATTTTTAATTTTATCTTAAAAATATTCAAGATGTTATAAGTGAACAGACATCTTGTCTAAATTTAATTAAATCAAATTTTTATTTATTTACATCCCACTATATGAGTACATATTAACAAATAAAAATTAGTATATAATTCGAAAAATTCAGAAACTCGTCAAAAATAAAAATTATATCCAATAAAACATCAAAAAGAAACTCTTTAGAAGCCCCATAATAATTTATCTTCATTCAACATATCCTTTTTTCAAATTTATTTCACTCACTCTATGGTAAAACACACAACATTATAATATAATCCTATCAAAATGGCATTCAGTATCTTCTTATAGGATTATTTCATTCAATATATAAAAAAAATATATATAATTTCGACTACTCAATGGAAACGTTTAGTAATCGTCAGTTTGTACTATCCGAATGCCATTTTTGTGTATATTACACTTCCTGGACTAGTTCTACAAAGATT
>NW_017259254.1:3058348-3069854 GCF_001594045.1 Atta colombica | reverse complement strand
TATATATATATATATATATATATATATGTATGTATGTATGTATGTATATATGTACTTATAGTGGGACTTATTGATATATAGTCAGTTCACAATGCTCGTAATGTCACAATGTTCTACAAGTATCCTTGAGTTGCTATAAACACTTGGATGATAATTCAATTATATAAAATCGTGTAAAATTTTGAAAAAAATCATTGATATATATTTATCAAAAATACGAAAATATAATTTCTAACATGAATATAAAAATCACTGATATTTTTTAATAAACTAACGCAAAATAAGCTGCTCATTTGTATTTTAAACGAAAAAAATATTCGGGAAAACATTACATTTGAAAAAAATTATATATAATGAAATTATTATGAAATAACATAAAATTGGTTTAATTAATTTAAAATTATTATGAGAATCATGTTATTTTTTACAAACTTATCTTGTTTTATTTGAAAAATTTTGTTGAAATTTAAATACACTGAAAATATTTAAGTGTTAGTATTTACCTGCTTTGATTTATATGTTTCACAAATTACGATTCCTGTGCATATAATGCTTTTAAACTAAACTCAATAAATTTCACATCAAGATCCTTCTACAAAGCGTGTTACGAGCTGTGACTGACTTATACTTACCTATAAATAGGTGGTAATTTCCCACTAATATTTCTTTTCAATTGCACACGTCAAGTGCTTATTAATTTTTTCTTTATCGAGGTACTTTTCGATTTCGGCAAATATGTATGTTATCTTGAGTACGTCATGTCATATACATCACGTCCAATTTTTGGTAAGGTCTTAGTAATGTAATGTCATCACGATTTACTGGCTTCATGCCAACTCCAAGATATTATTTTCATTATAACTTGTATAATTTAAATAATTTATAATTTACATTTCCTGCAGAGAGAGAGAGAGAGAGAGAGAGAGAGAGAGAGAGAGAGAGAGAGAGAGAACACAAGTGGTTGTACGCAAGCATATTCGGTTAGCTTTGAATTACTATATTACAAAGATGCTTGGTATATACCACCACACTGCAATTGATTGATGTATGACAGAATTTCATTGTACATCATTTTATATAACGGGCTTAACAAAGACACTCAGAAACACATACAGATGTAGACGCACCTGAGTGTATATGTGAACGTGTTGTCATATGCTCTCTACCGCACGCATCTTCGAAATGCTTTTTTGATTTTCCGTGGAGCTGCTGCCGATTGAGGTGGAGCGCTAAAAAAAAAAGATTAAGAATTTAATATGTATCCTATAAGTATAAATGCATAAACGTAAGATAAAGATATTTACTTAAATGCCGTTGGCGCACTTCCTTTGGTGAAATTGAACGAAGGCCGACTATTGGGATCGAAAGCCACTGCAGGAGTAGAAGCAGGAGAATTAAAATTGAATCCTCCGGGTGATGCAGATGTAGATGACTGCAACATTACAATCAATATCAATTTATTTGAAAGAAATATAAAAATACAGATCTTAGTGTGTATAATAAGTACTATATTAAAAAAATATCTTAACATTTTAAATATATATAAAATATATATAAAATATATATAAATAAAAATTTTTATATTTACCATTTCTCCAAAATTAAAACCTCCTGATGTCGCAGCAACTGAAGCAGTAGATCCAAAATTGAATCCTGTACTGGACGAAGGAGTAGATGAAAATGATGATGTTGCTGAAGTTTGTGGGTTTGCTTGTGGAGCACCGAATATCGGAGTAGCCGCTGTGCCTTGACCAAATGTTGCTGATGCTTCTTGTTTAGTAGATGGATTAAACGCAAAATTGGTGTTTGTTGGAGCGGAGTTAGCTCCAAATGTATCACTACCGAAAGTGTTATTACTATTCTGTGGTGTACTTGAATTACTACCAAACGTAAAGAGCGGCTTCGCAGGTGACGTGGCTGGATTAACATTTGCAGAGAAGTTAAATCCGCCGCTTGCCGACTGTTGCGATGAAGTCGAACCGAATGTGAATAAAGAAGAATTGTTCGATGCAGCATTAGTTTCGATGGGCTTGGTGGTAGTTGAAAACATAGTTCCAAAAGGTGTCGAAGTAACACTGTTGGACGGTGTGCCGAATGTTGATAGAGGATTTGCCGTGGGTGAATTGAATACGGGTAATTTCGTTTCCGGTGTAGCAAAAATTGGTGGTTTACTCTCGGTGTTACTGCCGAACGTTGGAACATTTCCTTTGTTCTCGGGAATAACGAATCCTGACGGTTTGCTGCCCGTCGTAGTGAATGATGACTGTTTGTCTGTGCCGAATGCTATGGTCGTCTTTGACTCATTGGTGAACAGCGATGTGGAACTTGAGATCGGAAAGAGTGGAGCGACTGGTGTATTGTTTATGGCTTTATTAGTAGGAGTAGTCTCGATTGCCTTCTCTCCAAACGACACGCTCGTGGATGTGGCAGATGATGTCGGAACTTGGCTAAAAGACGGTACTATAGTTGACTGAGATGTCGTCTTTGTATCGGAAAATGTGAAAGTAGGTTGAGCAAAAGTTGGAAGACAAGTAGTCGTTGCATTCGTGGAAGTTGTAGTAGCAGCGCTTACACTACTTGATATCCCGAATGAAAATGTCGGCTCCGATTTTGCATCTAATATATTCTTTGTAATATTTTTTTGCGTCAGTAACGATGGTAACGTCGTATTAGTGCTAGTTGATACTGCATCAATTGTTGCTGCTGACTTGGAGCTTTCTGTCACAGTGGTTGCAAAGGAAGTCTTTTTTGGGGAACTTTGAACACGCAGATTCTTGTTTGGAAAAGTAAATCCTGGTTTCTCATTTAAAAATCCTCCCATAAAGGAAAAAGAAGGAACAGTTGATGAAGCGCTGGACACAAAGCTTGTATTCTGTTTCTCACTTGTTATTGTTGTATTATCGCTTTTTGGCATACTGAAAAGCGTTTCCTGTTTAGATTCCTGATTTTGATTAGTAGATTCGGATTTTTCATAACTCTTCACATTGAGTACAAATCCTGTACTATTAGAAGAAGACATAGTGACACTATTAGTACTTTTAGCTGCTTCACTTACAACTTTATTCTCTTCCTTCGGAATGCCAAATGTAAACTGTGCCATATCACTATTCTGTTGTCCACTACCAAATTTAAATCCATTCAAAGGAGATGTTGTGTCGGATTTAGATTGATTGTCAGATTTATCTATACCAAACTTAAATCCACTTGGTTGATTAATTAAGTTTGTTGTATCAGACGGTACACCAAACTTAAACTGCAAGGTAGAACTACTCAATGAAGATTCGTTTGATTTTACAGTACCAGGTTTTGAAGCTTGACAAGCTACACATTCCATATGTTTTGCGTCATTTTGTAACAAGCATGAATCGCAAGTCCATGCACCTTCTGGTTTCTTAAATTTGTCTCCAAACCCATTACTTGAAGTCTGTTCCACTTTGCTCGGTTCTCCGATGGAATTAGGTTTAGGTGTGTTGCAACAAGGACAGGTGGCAACAGAACTATTATTTCTAACAAGGCATCCTGAACACTCCCAGGAATCTTTGCTTGGTTTAAATTTGTTCATTATTTCGGAATTTGATATTTCTTTCGTTGCCGTGACTTCTATACTAATGTTTAACTTTTGCGCAGATGACTCTGAGACATTATCCGCTGTTTTCGGTTTTGTTTTTACAGAAGTAGGTTTAGACGTATTGCAACAAGGACATGTAATAACGTTTGCGGCGTTTCTTAGTAAACAACCGGAGCATTCCCATGATCCTTCGGCTGGTTTAAACTTATCCATTAGATTAAAATGTTGAGATTTAACAGTTTGTTGTATCGCAGAACTACTTCCTGGTTTTGGTGTAGTGCATGCTACACACGTGCTATCATTCTGCTTGTTTCTTACGCAGCAAGTTATACACTCCCATTGATTCGTAGATAATTTAAACTGAGATCCGAAACAATCGGGCTCAATTGGCTTTGTTTCCACAACTGTATCTGTTATCGATGTTGAGAGCAATGAAGTTTTGTCATTAGGATTGAACCGAGGCATTTTACATGCAGTACATTGTTTGTCTGTACTATTGTTTCTAATCATACATTCACTACACTCCCAAGATAACTCCTTATCGTGCGTGCTTGTAATATCAGAATCTAAACTGATAGTTTTGTCAGTATGTGTTATTTCAGAAGATCCCGAGTTTGTCCGTCCAATTAAATTAGATTCTATTTTACTAGATTTGGAAAGTACATCCATAATATTTCCTGATTTTAATTCCTGCGGCACCATAGACACGTTTTTTGCTTTTGCTTTTAATCTGGGTGCTGTAGATGAGCCACTCCAAATGAAATTTGGTACGGATGTTACCGCACAATCAACAGTAAATTCCTTCTCTGTTAATGAATGTGAATCAGTCGAATTATTCGCGCAGTCTTCAGCGTTGAGTGGATTACTAAAAGTGAAATTGTTGACAGACTGCAAATTTTTCCCAACATCTGTTACTTTAATAGGGCTAGCAAATGTAAAAGAGTTTTCCTTATTTGCTACAGTTTTGCCTGCGGAATGTGAAACAGGGGGTGGTAAAGTAAAATTGAAATTAGGTAACGTTGTTATTGGCAGAGGTATGTTCGGCAGATTTACAGGCGCTACTGTTTCTTCTTGCTCTAAATTAATTTTAGATTTGCCCTTTAACTTGCCGCGGTACTTTTCACTATCGGTATCCTCCGTCCTAAAAAAAAATTTAAATATTATTTTTCTTTGGAAAATAGGGATGTGTATATTTACAACATACAAAACTACATTTGGTAAACATACCTCAGCCGATATTCTTGCGGAGGCGGAGGTGGATCACTACGAGCGGAAACGATCTTTCTAGCCATAAGAGTTGTATCTTGTAGCTTTTGTCTTCGCCTTAACTTCAATATATCGGGGACGGTTGGTACTATTAATTCACGCGTCAAATGACGCAGACCAATTCTAGCAGATGGATTTGGTATCTCTTCTCGTGCTCTTTTCCTATTCACCGAAGACACAGCATTACTTGTGTTTTTTAACGGAATTTTTTTCGCATCGGATACAGGTGAAGAAAAATGTTCTAATGCTTCCAATATCTTTTTGGCGGTTTGACTCATTCCCGATGAATCAACTCCTACTGCATCAGAAGGTTTAACTTCAACATTCGCCCTCCTTGGTACTTTAAGTTGTATCTAAAATAAATATATAATCTAGAGTGTAATCTATTATGTCAATAACTTATTATAACATATATAATTGTTTAAAATAATTCATACGAGGGAAACTTCCCTAAGAAAAAAATCAAGATACATACCTCGTTTGAATTGTTAAAAATATTACGATTTCGTTTATAAAGACCTGCTGCATTTGCACCCCCAAAAGTAATATTACCACTATAAAAAGGAGAAGATAGCGGAGATGCACGATCTGCAGCATTTGTTATAATTGATGCGTTAAAACTCGGTCTACGACTGCTTAAAGAATCGCGAGAATTACTGTCTAGAAACAAGGATCTTGGAGATTGTAAATGATTAGCTGAAACAAAAAGATAATACTTGTATAATATGTACTGACATTTTAATATTCTTTAAAAATAATTTTCAATCAAGTACAAAATGTAAGTAATTTAATTAACACATTTAATTAATCTTTATGGGACAGAAAAGCCACTAATATCGCTGAAACAATATTATTTGAAATAAAAAATACAAAAAAAATGAAAAATATGAATTAACAAATCTTATTCAAGAGAAAGCTGTAAGATTTAAAAAAAATCACTGTCCTCTAAAGATTAATCAATTTAATATTACATACTTACAATTCACTTTTAGACAATATATGATTTATACTCACTAAATGTCAATTTATCATCAAGATGCCTTTTTCTACTAGTAAACGTTGAACTGTACAACAAGTTTGATGGGCCTTCATGCCTATTTATCTGTGGAATAAGCGAACTGCATCCACTAGTACTTTCACTGGATTCTGAATTATCATCCATTCCATTTGCTACTCCATTATTAGTCGAAGTTAATGAATTTAAGTCAGACCTATGAGATGTTACAGTCCTAATGTCTGCTTGCACCGCAGGAGTAGAGGATATTAAACGACCTATTCCACTTGGTCCAGCTGTTGCAAAATCTTCCGTCTGTAAATAAGTTCTAATAAGCAAAATTCAACTATCTCCAAATATTTCATTGAACAAATTAGTTCAGTTACCATTTCATTATGAACGGAATATTGCTCTTTAGAGGGTTCAACTGTATTCAAAGCAGTTTTAACTCTCGTTTGTATAGAAAATGTGCCAGGTGGATGAATCACATCCATACGAATACGCGATCGTTTGCTAGGAGGTTGCTGCACATCATCCTCAAGTTCTGTTTCTTCAATATTCCTTCTATTTTCTAACGCATCCTCATTACTTTGAGAGGTATTGAACCACTTACTAATCCATGAGGACTGTGGTATAAAATCTGTCACCTTGGTTGCCATTTTTCTTACAAATGACTGTAAAGAATATAAATAAATAAATTATGAATACATGTATATCAAATTTATATAATCAATATTATAACATTTTATATCACAATTATTGATATTTCCTTTAGCATTAGATTCAAACATATCACAAGCAATATTAAAAATATTTGAATTCTATAAGATTTAAAATAAAAGCAAATAGCAAAAAATCTTATAAATTTGATGTAAAAATAACATCACGCTGTAAATTTTACCAAGTTTACACTTTTCATTTGATTAGATCGTAAGTATAAATATATTTTTCAAGCTATAATTTAAATCACATTATCGCATAACGTAACCGCAAAGATTCGCGCGAAGACCTACGCAGAGCGCGCGATGTTCAGTAAGAGGGGATGCCAGGAAGAGGGAAAGAGAAGGGAGAGAGAGAGAGAGAGAAAGAAAGAGAGAGAGAGAGAGAGACGCACAGCAAATACAATCCGCGTTTCTTAACTCCCGGAGGCTTACATGAACGGATGGGTGCACACCTTCGAGTCGCGCTTCAGCGATTGCCGTTCGTCAAGGTCATTTCACGACGGTTCATGCGCGAAATACAGAGAGGAAATTGAGAGGTTATCATCGGGCTCACTCACATAACCGTGACACCGTGGACATTGCGCGGGGGAACTACGTCGTAGGGAAAGGACGGGCATGCGAGACACCATGCGGCGAGGAGTCGGCGGTCGTCCTCGGTCCGATCGCCGTGTTACCCTGATGACGAAAGGGCGCGTGAAGGGCGCGGGGCCCATCTCTGTCACGGGCACAGGCACCCTCACGCTGCGGCGGTCGTCCGTCGCAGTAACGAGGTGGCTACTCACGTTGTTCGCGTCGTAGGGCTTCGCATTGCGCGACGACGGCCGCCTGCCGGCTGGATTGCCGCCTTCTCTGGGCATGATTAGCCGTTCTCACTCCCTGCACTCGTCGCTGTACGACGACCGTTACGAAACGCACACGCGCGTCGCAACCATCGCCTCCCTGGAAATTCGGTCACCGCCGGAACCGCGCACCACCTTTCTTATCTCCGGACGAGGGAGAGCCACGAGAGGGAATATGGCCGCACTCCGATCACCGCCACTGGGGCGCCAGTAGGCTTCCTTCAAATCGCGCTTGACTGCGCATGCCTTGCTCACGTGACGCGCGTATGACGCGCCTCATCGAGTCCGGCCAATCGGAGGAACGAGACTGGACTTTTTGCTTCTCGCACTTGATGTATCATGCACGTATTTTCAGAAAAGAAATTTCGAGAATATAAAGAAACTTAGGAAATATTCAGATGTGCAATCAGCTCAGGGAGCTCTTTTACTTGATTGATTATTTTAGGCTTTAACAAAATATGCCAATCAGATAAAAGAGCTCACCAATATCGCTTGTTGAAAAGCTTCCTGCTGTCATTAGTGGATAGTTGTTAGTAGTTAGTGTAACCGCTACAATCAATAGTGTCAGCACTGTTGGTAGTTGGCCACGATTTGACGCGGTTAGCGTTAGTCGAGTATAATTATAATAGTCAAGTATAATTCGTGTATAGCGTGGCATTTTGCTTTATTTGAGAAAGGTTTGTAAATAATAATATTCTTTAATTTATTAGTAATGTTTTACAGATATTTCTCTTATTTGAAACCTTGTAATACATTTGGAAGTAAAGAACTTGCTATAAAGATGTTCACTATTTTATGAATTATACATAAGTATTCATAAGTATACATAAGTATACATAAGTATCTTCTTTTTAGTTTAAACTTCTCCATGATTTATCTTTCTTATCTTTCTCTCCATATTGAAGAAAGAAATGAAAAGAAATGTACAAGATGTTCAATTAGAAAGAATAGATTTATAATCTTTCTTAACTTATATATTTATATGTTTTGTAATATTATCTTTAAATATATTATTAAGGATTATTTATAAGAAAGACTGATAAATAATTGTATTTTTATATATATAATTTTATTTCAATTATACATGTAAGAATACAATTATATTGTTTGTAATGACGAAAAGTTCTTTGAATTTATGGTTTATATCTTGAAATTTTAGAAAACTATGCAACGTACATATTGTATATGCATTAATATATTAATGTCTAATACAATTAATGTATAGATGGAGACTGATTATGATGATGATCATGGTGGTTGGAGAGACGAGAGGAATCGGAGCACTGATGAATGTAGTGGCGAAGATACATTCGATAATCCACAGGAAGTATTGAATGAATGCTTGGATAAATTCAAAACAGCTGATTATATTATGGAACCTGGCATTTTCGTCCAACTTAAAAGATACTTTCAAGCTGGAGGCAATCCTGAACAAGTTATAGAATTGTTGTCCAAAAATTATACAGCTTGTGCACAGATGGCGAACCTTCTTGCAGAATGGTTGATCCTTGCTGGAGTAAAAGTCACTGACGTGCAAGCGATGGTCGAAAATAATTTGAAAGATATGATACTTAAAAATTTTGATCCTAAAAAAGCAGACAAGATTTTTACGGAAGAGGGTGAAACTCCTGCCTGGTTAACTGAAATGATACAACATCCTACCTGGCGATCTCTTATTTATAGGCTTGCAGAGGAATACCCAGATTGTTTAATGTTAAATTTTACTATCAAACTTATATCTGATGCTGGGTTCCAAGGAGAAATTACAAGCATTTCAACTGCAGCTCAGCAAATTGAGGTCTTTTCACGCGTATTGAAGACCGCGATTGCTGGATTTCTTCAAAATACAGAAAACTGGCAGTCTAGCATACAAGAATGTGCAAAAATGGTGTGTCATGGTCAACATACTTATGTATACAGTCAAGTTTTATTGCAAATCCTTGCGCAAGAATCCCGCGGTGGTTTCATGATGAAAAGACTTTCCCAAGAAATCACTAAGTGCGCACAACAAGATCGACATGATGTCACACCGATAACAATGGCCTTAAATGGTGCTGCTAGCAGTCCTGGAGCATGTCAAGCATTAGCATCCATGTTATCAAGAAATAGTTTAAATCCCGCTGATATCACAGTCTTATTTAGAAATTATTCCACAACAGAGTCACCTCCTATTGAACTGTTGCGCAATCCACAATTTTTAGGTAAATTAAAACTATTTACAATAATAAGAATTTCAGTTTTCTTCCTTTTTTATAGATTTGTTTTTTTACTGAATCATAATTTATAATAAAATCAATATATTATTTTATAAGTTACTTTGATTTAGTTATTTATTTTACAATGACTATGTTTATACATTATCATTTTATTATAATTAATTTAATCATTAATCAGATTTTATTATAATTAATTCAGTTTTTCAATGTCTTAGAGAAACTAGTTGGCTTAATGAAACAGCAGATGTTAAGGGGAAAACCTGAATTCGATTTTTACTTCTGTATATAATATAAAAAAAATTAATTAGAAAAATATTCCATTGACTGTCATATGTTTATATGACACCATTAATTATGTTTATAACATTAGTAGTTATTAATTGATGTAAAATGTCATATAAATGCCAATTAAGTCCAATTTTATGATATAAAATTAAATTTTACTAGTATTTATACATTTTATATCAGTAGTTAATAATTATGGATGCTATTAAACCTATAATGATGATAATGTATAAATGTAGTTAATGGAATATTTTTCTAATTAACATTTCTTGTATTATATGTAGAGGTAGGACTAAGAATCAGATCCAGATCTAAATTTTTCCCTTAACAGTAATCTACTATTTCATTAAGCCATTTAGCTTTCTTAAGAAATCAAAAAATTGAACTTTATAATAAAATTTTGTGTATTCTTTCTTGCAGAATTACTAGTCGATGCGCTTTTTAAACCCGGCGTAAAGTTAAATCCTGAACACAAATCAAAATATATATATTTATTAGCTTATGCAGCAAGTGTATGTGAAATAATCCCTAAAAAAAGCAATATCCGCAAAATTAATAAGGATGAGTTGAAAACGACTATTCAGGCAATTGAGAAGGTGCACAATATATGTAATGTAAATAAAGGCTCGACGGAGTTAATAGCAGAGTTGCACACTTTATATCAATGCATACGGTAACTATTGATTTCGGATATTTTTTTTCCATATCAGGGAAAAAAAACATTTTTATAAATTACAGATTTCCTGTTGTAAGCGTGGGTATAATACGATGGGTAGAGTGCACTGTGACCGAACCATCATACTTCAAATTATGTACAGAGCATTGCCCTGTACATCTCGCTTTACTGGATGAGGTTGTAGCTTGTCATCCTTTGTTACATCCAAAAATACTAAGATTACTTGTGCACTTGTTTGAAAGTAAACAAGACGAATTAGAGATACTTGTACAAGTAAGCATATTTCATGTAGTATTAATTAAAAGATGAACAGCTATCAATATTTTTATGTGAACAATTTTTTTCTATGTCTAGCTGGAAATGAAAAAAATGTTAATCGATAGAATGGTGAATTTACTAAGCAGAGGTTGCGTAGTACCAGTTGTATGCTATATTAAGCAATGTTGGCAACGTGGAGATACAGATGTATCTTTAATCAGATACTTTGTTACTGAGGTAAATTAATATCGTTTTTTAATCATTATATCGATATTTTATATCGAAATAGATATTTATAATGCTAGGTCTTGGAAGCGATAGCTCCTCCATATACAGCTGAATTTGTACAATTATTTTTACCAATGGTTGAAAATGAAGAGATTACTGGAACTATGCGTGGAGAAAATGAAAACGATCTAGTTTCCGAATTTATTAGTAAATATGATGTTTAAAAATTATTAGTAGTACTTTTTGTACTTTTACATATAAAAAATAAATGCATCTTATTTTTTAGTTCACTGCAAGACACACTGTTCTGTTGTAAGATGACGGTATAAAAATTAATCATGGGGAGGACAAATCAAAGAAAAATGACAGTGCGAAGAATATTTTTATTTTGTATAGAGATGGAGATCTTCATATATACTTATGGCTATAAATATATGTATACTGGATGAATTCT
>NW_017259254.1:3056272-3058248 GCF_001594045.1 Atta colombica | reverse complement strand
TGAATATTATAAATTTTAAAGAGGATAAGATTTATTAATAAACATGAAGATAAAATATTAATTGGCTTTAAAGAAGAATTTTAATTATTGTTAACATTTATAAGGTCATATCTATTCAAACAATATCTTGTAACATAAACAATAAATATTGAATACAAGAATTTCTTTCGTGCTGTTAGTATATTATTTAAAATATATTATTTAAAATTATGAAATATGGATATAACACAGAGAATAATTGTTAGATTCTTTTATACACACAGCAATGAGAAATAACATCGAATTGATGTTGAATTGATAATTTTGGTGTTAAATCAACACATTGGTTATTTCTCACTGAATAAGAGGTAATGGAAAACTGCTAATTATACACAATCATCAAGTGCAAAGGCAAATAAATGCTTTTTCTATAATAAGTTGTCACACCTGTTAAAAATTATATTGAAGACATTATTAAAAACATTTTTTAATGATAGATTCCAAACATTCACTTACTGATCATTACGATCACATTTTTTCAGCTGTAATAAAATATTTAAATATTTAAATTAAAAATTGTATGTATAACAAAAGTATAATAAAAGAATAAAGAATATATAAATTCTACACAATATAAGTATCTAAAGAAATAGTAGAAATGATATGATATAAATGACAGAATAGAATCGTTGCAACGATTACATTTCTCTTCATTAATAATAAATTCGAGAATGAAATAATAAATCCGAAGGCATACGTACTGATGGCTTTCCCATCTTTCCATTCAGTGAACTTCACATTAACTTCATCACGTTTAGCAGCCTCTACCCTCAAGTCGACTTTCAAGGCTTGCCTGACTAACCTAGCTGCAATTTGAGAGTATTGGATGTAACTGTAACAAGATAAAGGGATAGAAAATTCGTATATATTCTCCAAGTATATATTCTCCAATTTTTACAATATTTTGTTATCCACAAGCAACAATTAATATTGAACAAAAATAAAATTTTATATTGATTAACGATCAGATGACAATTCGATTACATAATGCGATTCTAATGTAAGATTATATCATATACTTGACATACATCAAGAAAACATGTAAAATACGGAGGATAGTAATAATTTCCTTACTTCAATCCTGCCTGTCTCCACGCTGACATTTTTTTCGATTAATTATATTCGGTAAAGGATGAAAATTTTAACAAACACACTGCAACCTACAACCTGCAACACACGACAGATTGCAGTGCCAACTGTAGCAAATACTTGTACTATTGTGAACTACAGTATAACCAGTAGGGACACTCCGTGTCGCAGCCACATGAGTATGCGCCATGTTAACGTTTGAAAAATCCAGGATGGAAAGAGGATATAATGCGATAGTTATCCATTGTTTTACTCTAAAAAACATAATTAAGGATGTCGTGTAAACGTAGTCAATGTAAAAATCTTATCTTTTTTCACAAAATTACATTTGATTATGTTTAATTAAGTTAACCTAACCTAACCTAGCATAAACTACTTACTTTTTGTTAAATTATAAAAACTTATCTTACGATATCTTTGGAATAACAAAAAAAAGTGCATTGTAAATTTTTACTGTATTGTTTAATACGTAACATAACTTTTCTTTTTTTTTATCCATTTTTTAGAAATATTTATGGCGCAGCTCTTAAATTGTCTTCTTTTGCCACGGATATCTACTCCATGGGATCTGTAATATGTACGTTCTTGTCATCTTGCATTTCATTGGATCGGCCCAAAACAAAAGCTGCACAGCCATACCTGCGCGAACATGCATTTTTTCGCTGAATGTCTCTACTGGTTATACTGTGTGGTTAGAACTATAATAAACAGAATTATTAATCCGTATTGTTATTTAACATACGAAAAAAAGATTAGATAGAAATAAAAATTTGGTCTTAAACAATTTCACTTGAATTATAATGATTATAATATAGATTAACTTTAATCTCGGTTTAATTTATTCTCTT
>NW_017259254.1:3045295-3056172 GCF_001594045.1 Atta colombica | reverse complement strand
ATATGCTGTTTTATCTTAAATATACGATTATTTTATTATAAAAATAAAAAAATAACAAAAAATAAAAAAATAAAAAAATTTAGATATTATTATATTATAATGAAAATTAAAAATTCAACGGAAAGCGTCCAAATTCTTTTTTCTCATTAGCTGCTAAGAGAAACGTGGAGGGAATAAGGAATAACAATTTCAACCTATCAGAAATCGTGGACACATTAATTTCAATATGTCCAATTTCTGATAGCTTGAAATTGTTATTCCTTATTCTTAATTCCTTCCTAAATATAGTTTCTGGTGCGAGTTCGATGTCGGGGTCTCTTTTATATACGGGATTTTAGCGTAATCATTAGTGTTGCAATGAAAATGAAGCGTAATAACAAAAAATTAGTATTGCACATGCGCGTATCTGTCTAAAAGACTATTGGTGTTTTCAATAAATTTAAAAGTTACCCGATGCCCGAGCATGGTCGCGGTCAAGTCATAATCGCGTCGAATTTATTCGACATTGGAACCAGGTTTATTGTCTTGAATGTAAATCTATAATTGCACGATATCATCAGCAGGAAAGATAATATTGATAAAAAAATCTAGATAGAAAATCTGATAGAAAAATCTAGACAATATAGATAAGATGTATGCGCTTTTTAATATTTGGAAACTTGTTTCAATAATCTTTCATGATCGCATAAATGAAAGAATACTAACGCAAAAGTAAGCGCGGCACTAAATTTTACATCTAGAGAATTCTGTATAATCAGAGCGTGAGAATATTTTATATTATTTAATCATATTTATTATTAATGTAATATAAACGCATAACTGAGAACTGTATCTTATCAGATAAGCTGACATTATTTGTCGTCGTTTTGACGTTAAAAGATGTCAACTTAATTATTATTGTTACCTGGTGTTCTCTCTTCTTAGTTCTTTTCCTATAATAATATGCAGGCTAGGATTGTGACGTATCTGGTATTTTCTACAGATTGTAATTAGAAGAATCTTCATATTGATGTTACGAAATACTGCTGCATCTAAAAGCTGAACGGTGAGGTGAACATTTATGGAGTGCAGCTGTTTCTCGGAAACAATGGAATTGACAATGAATGAGCAACATGCACCGTGTGCGCGTAAGTCTACTGTATTTATTATTGGAAATGAGATGAGATTTAGATGAGTCAAATTGAAGAAAATAGTTTTACGATGTGAATATGGTAATGACAAAAAATAATGGACGAATTGAAGCTTGAAGTAGTTATAAAAGTGCGAATGTGCACATAAAATATTTAGCAATATCAAGTTATAAAGAACGTTAGAACAAGTATTAAATTTTTTTACTATCTACTTTTTTTTACGATTCCACAAATTTCGATAAAATTTCGAATACAAATATAAATTTCATGCGCTCTATAACATAATTTATAACATAATTTATAACATAATTTAAAAAAAAAAACAAAAGTGTAACACAAATAAATTATTACAGCAAGAATAAAAATTCAAATATATATATTCAAAAGCAATAGAAAAATTTATTCAATAGCATATTTCAAATGCAATAAACCTAAAATTACATAAAATCAAATGTTCAGAATAACAATACAAATTTGAAGTTAGCTTTGTCACGATTCATTGTTTTGCGCCGAATAAGAAACTTTATTTAAAGTATAATCCTTCAATAATATCTATCAGTTTTTTAATAATATATTTTTTGCTGTCGAGTAAAACGTGTGCAAAATAATAGACCTATTTAAACGTATAATTATTATCTATTATTTAAATTAGACATTGCACATTTTCTTATCTACATCTTACTAATTTATATAATTATCAAGTCCTTAATTTAGTGCATATCATTTTGTTAGTTTTACATTATATGTGTGACTCTCTTATTCCTTTCTGTCATATAAATTACTTCTTGACATTGTGATAACGGAATTCATGTTTTTTCCTTTCAAACTAGTATTCAAACATGCTTTCGATGTTTTATAGTCTGTTAATTATCTAACTTTATATTATAACTTTATATTTATCACTAACTTTATACAATTTCCACATTTCTTATAAATTATTTTCTCGCGATAAATCTTTAATCTATTGTTATCGAAATTCCCATTACAATCGTAATTTTACTATATTATAGTAATTAATTTTATGTCCGGATAAATGATGCGTAATAACAATTCACTCGACAATAATTAAAAGTAATATAACATCAATATTATAATCTCACATTTAATATCATAATTTTATAAAACATGTTATATTATGTTTATGTTATTGTACATGCATATATTTTTTTTATTTTTGCATAACAATGATTTAAAATTAAAAGATGGTTATAGAATTCTACGTTAAAAAAATTGGAGACCTTATTAAAATAACAGTTAATTGAGCTAATTTGTCGAGTATTATGTTTCGCCGCAGCATAAATCGATTAAAAAGATATCATGTGTCATCATACAGAGCGTATGCTTAAAAATGTACGTGTCACGATTTTGCGTGGCGCGCTTTTGCGAAATAATATTGTTTTGTTTATGCTCATGGCGTTCTCGCACCTTCGCTCAAAATGCGACATATGACTACGTTACGTAATTGTAGTTTATCCTCTTTCTTTGGACGGTAATACAGCATTTCGTGTAAGAACAATAACCTTAAACAATGAGGAAAAGTCATCGATTGCAAAAAATCACCGATTGGCATGCATCGCGAATATAATGCTCATATATGCGAATATAAAGCTCATTATTACAAACTATATACTAATATAACTAATATAATTTAATTTTTGAATATGAGCGATAACATTTTTCATTGATATACATTATTTAAAAATTACATCTATTTATATTTATATCATATATACAATTATATTGTACTCTAATAACCTGTTTCAAAGCACATTTTCTTAAAATTTCTTTTATTTGCAAGAGAAGAAAAAATATAAGAGAAAAAAAAATTGCAATTATTATCATTCAAGTACAATTTAAATGTCAAATTCCTTATATTCTTTGATAGAATTATAAACATAATTGCTAACATTATAACAGTAACAACTATAAAAAAATGGAACCATAATTATTTTACCATATAATTATAGTCACAAATACCAATACTTTTCTTTTAGTACTTGTGCAGAAATAGATTTGTTTAGACTACTTAATTATACAATTTTGTAATAATTTATAATAAATTTTAAATAATTATTAATCACATTTATATGTATAAAATAATATACATACATAATTACACATATAATTTTAGAAGAATGCTATTGATTAATGACTAAGAAAATATCTGTAAAATATAAAGTATATATTAAGATAATCATTCTGTAATTTATATGATTACTTACGAATTAATAACAAAATAAAATAAAAGTGTGACAGCAACCATATTATACAGACATGATATGTTGACAGACATGATATGATATAAAAGTTATATTTATAAAATTTGCACATGTACAGTAGACATGATATCCTTGTGAACAATCGTTCAGTATTGATAGTGCAATTGAATCCTTTCTCATGATGCAATTACCAATTAATATTACCAATATATATTACAAATGTAAAAGGTTTTTATAGTATAGTACAGTGCATCAATTAGAAAAAAAAAAAACTATTTGACATAAGATGAAATACTCATTTTTTAATACTTATTTTTATCCGATTATTTAAAATTAATGTTTTTAATTGCAAACGTTTAATTTTAAAAGTATATTTTATTCTGTTATACATTAATATTTTACTTAAAATATAACAGTGTATTTAACATATCTCCTTGTATATACAAAATCTCTATTATCATTTGTAGCAAATTTGTAAACTAATATACGTGACAAATTAATATATGACAATAATAAAAAAAAAGAAAACCGATTAAGTGTCGTGGCAGTTGGTTGATTAGTCAATATCGCAAATTGCACTGTCAAATATATTAGAAATTACATCATCAAATATTAAGTTGTCCACTGATTGTGTTGACACTAAGTTGACGACGTTAGATAGGTCGTAATTTTTATGCGCATAAAAGTGACGCTGGTGATGCTGGCTGAGAGACAAACAATGCAATCTAAATTGAGTTTCTCATGTTCTTAAATATATGTCCATTACAAACGTAAGTAAGAAAAGATAATCTGGGAAATCCATTCATTAACTCATTATTTTACATGACTAAAATTATCTTAGTATCATCATGCAGACGTTCAAAAAAGATATAAAAATTCCAAACCCAAGATTATTATCTAATGGAGCTGGTGATTTATCTCATAATCCTATTAACTGATAATCCTATAATAACTTTGTGCAATGCATGATAAAATAATTTACGAAAAAACGAGAATTGTAAAAGTATTACTATAGAGCGAATATCTAAATTTGAAAATAAGTCCAATCAGCTATGTGCTATTAAAGCGGCACACTATATATCTTTTTAGACATTTTTAATTTTTTTCTCGTTATACCAGGTTGATTCGAAATCCAGTCTAGCCGAATCTACTCATATCCATTTATAATCACGAAGAATAAACAGGATCATTTATCTACTTCTACGTTGTATTTCAATTTATAAAATAATAATAAATAAATTTATAATCATAAATATTGTATTGTTTTACAAGAATGTGCATTATCTTTAAAATCTTGTTTTTTTCAAATTTAAGAAAATATTGATAATGATTTATTTAAATTTAACAAATCAAATTTATTTAATTGACTTTGCACTATAAATTGATTACTAAATGGTATCGCAAAAGAAAAATTTAATGCTGGTGATTGTAATATCAGATACTCATTGAACATATTTACACACAACATTTTCGAATTTGTTTCTTTAAAGCCAGTTTTTTTTCTATGATCTCTTTCATTTCTTTTTTGTAATACACATTGAAGATAAAGTATATTAATTTAGGGTTTTGTTGTCGTCACTTGACGCGCATTCCATATAAAACAATTACTGCGTATTTATCCGGGACTAAAGAAGACGTAAATAGATTATTCGGTCAAGTACATTTCACGAGTTTACAACAGTAAATCTGTGAAATGTACAGAAGATTTATGATACAAAAGAATTTTAACTCATTGTGCACTATTGTTGAAGATTGTATTTATCAAAGAAATATAACATTATTACATTATATAAGGATTGGATTAATGAGGTACGTAAATATCTCAAAAAAAATATTTATCTTGACATTAATATCAAAACTCTAGACATTAATTGTTTTGAATACCTTGAGAATCTTTTTTTTACCATAGAAGAATTTATATATAAAAAGAGACAATTTTTATTTTTTTTTAGGTAATAATCTATGCAGATTGTGAATATAGATAAATATATTCGTAGATTTAATATTTATTAATTTAATATAATTAATATAATTAATATAATTAATATAATTTAATATAATTAACTAAACTGATTTGAGCTTCATGATCGGTTTATAAAGCCGATTGAAGTTTATCGAAATTATACATATTATCAGCTCCTCATATCGGCCAAGGTCGAGGTATCTGCGAAGAATTCGTTACATTACACTTCAGACAAAGAATATAGTAGTTCTTTATTATGCGTTCAGGTGAGCATGTTTATACGTGAGTGTAGTTAATTATTATACAAATTTGCGAACCGTTTGGAACTTTCTGCGACTTCAAGGTGAAAATTGAATCACGCCTTACCGATCGACGGCCAATCGAGCGATGTATCAGTGGCCTGATACTTTATACTACTAATAATCAGTTGACCTGATACTTTATACTACTGTGTATTTACGATCAATCTACATCTACACAAATCGCATTCTAAACGCTAGATATACGATGAGAATTATCTATTGCTAATTTTTTAAAAATCAATAAAATATAGGTGTATTTAAAATCAATAAAACATGTTTATATAATTATACTTCCAGTCTCTCCGGATTGCGTCATGATAGAGTTATCAGAATCCGAAGGATAGATCTGTAGTATAGAATAAGCTCATATGATTTACTATTGATTTCAAAATTGTAAAATACCAAGTTGAACAAACCATATAAAATCTTTCAATCGGTACAAACTGTATCGTGAACGAAAACATCAGGATACCATCGGAAAATACACATTATGCTTATCAAATTAACATACAATGCGAACGATTCCGCTCTTCTTCCCATTCATGGATATACTTCTGTCGTAAAAATTATCACTAATCACTATATAAACGTCGTCTAGCCGAAATATTTGAATTTGTATTTCAATACTGTCTCGGAAAGTTACGCGATGATTATAAGGAATATTACCAGACGCCTGATCCTAAGACGGATCGGAATTTTTTTCTATATGAAGAAAAAATATCAGATAATAAATATTTCAGGCTTCGCGAACCAAAGAAATATATTATGTATGATTTAATAAAATTGTATAACATAAGAGAGAAAATAAATTTCCATAATTTTATGTTGATGAAATTTAAAATATGATAATAATAATATAATAAATATAATATAATAAATACCGAGACCTTTTGTTGGTCATAAGGAACATCAATCAGGCGAATGTATAACAAAATAGAATAGGTATTTTGCTTTTTGCAGAATAAGGAAAATGATGCTTACGAGCTTCGTCTCGTGAGTCGCGATATAATGTCCATTGACGCCTCCGTGAGTCATCGTCGTCTATTCATAATTATCTGACAGTTCGTGGCAACGTGTATACAACAATGCCTGTTGACTCGTATGTTGACTCGTAACTATACATGAAGCTACAGACGCAAATTTCTGCTTGCACGTTCTTCATACATATGCGCTTATCGTAAATACATGGCGAGAGATACATTTTACTGTGATATCAGTACGTGATCATTCCGTTATGAGGTTTGTGTTTATAAGCCCATACACGTCTTTCTAAACAATAAATTTTTAATACATCGAATTTCAAGTTAAATTCTTCAAGTAAAATTTTTTATATCAAAATTTCACTATGTATTTGAATCTTTTGTATTTTTTGTTATTACAAGAATTATTATAAGAATTTCCATATGTATATAACTATATAGATACATGAATATCCACTTTAACATATGAATATTTACGCAGCTATTCTATATTTACGGAGGCGATAATGTGATTATGACCAAAGCTTGCTTATACAAACAGACTCATAAAAATTTCAACATTATTACAATACTATAAATCATCGAGGAACTATAATATTATCAGAAAATCTATTATAATCTCGCGTGCTGTATGTCAATTATTGCATTCGCGGCAATAACTTCGTCCACAATAGTAATAGCAGAGTATATCAGGGAAATTTACGTGGTTGAACTTCCTGTATAGATCGTAATACTTCCGGTCGAGTGATAACACGAAACGCGTTGCATCACAAGCAGTAAAAGTGACAAGTTCCGCCGATTGGTCAATTATTCTATGCTCTGCATAGATTTTTCACGTGACATCGAAATATACATAAATCGAAATTGCGCAATGATCGGAAGTTGTCGTTAGAGAACTTCGATCCTAGCTATCACGAGAGATTCTTCCGCTCGATTTGTGCGGCCGGAAATGCGTTGTAAAATTTTCTAGAAACTCAGAGAAGGGAGGAGAGGAAGAAATACTACTATATCGCGAATTATTCTTATTATAAAATATCAATTTCTCGAAATTATTACCATCTAGTTGATTAACCATAGCGTGATTATTAAAATAAATTAAGGAATTATAAACAGCGTTATCGCTAATTGCTAATTTTCTGCAACCATTAAATAAATCAAAGTTATATTAATAATGAATAATAATTTCTTTTAATTATGATTAAAAATTGCATATTGATGAAGCCACCAGCTTCAGATTTTGATGTTTGAAATTTTGTAATTAAGATACTATTATAAGATAATATTTTACCTGTAATGTGAATATTACACTGCAAATGATTATGTTATTGCGAAGTACAAGATTGTTTTTATTTAAAATAATATTTAATAAAATTTTTCCATCTTTAGAATATAGTTTCATAAGCTTTACTATCTTGTGTAAAGATTTACTTAAGATTAGCCGAAAATTGTGATTTTGCTTCTTTAGTTGCCAGAAAAAATATTTGTTAATTTTTTGAGATTTCTCAGTATTTCTTTAGATGAAATATTGATTGCTAAGTGTTGAGTAAAGAATCTGTCGTTAAAAGAAATAAATATCGATAATATTTGTGCAGCATTATATGTGACAATTACATTTATGTTGATGTAATGACAGAACTGAAACACGAGACGTGACAACTGCATTTGAATATTTATTCATTAATTTTTCTTCTTAACACAACATAGAAAAATATATGGAAGAGATAATAAGTTTTTCTTCTTTGCAAAGCAGTACAGAGAAACAATACAGAAACATGATAAAGTTTTTCTGAAAAATATGACATCAAGAACATGCTGCAGCATACATTTATCAGAAATATGTACCAGAAATATAAATTTGCCAGAAATATGTACACTATCATTACATATAAACAGTAATAGAACGAAATAAATTAGATATGTTATCCCATTGTTAGAAAGATCTTATCACTAAAGCTGAGAATTATATGCACGTAAAAACAAGAATTATATGCACATATTATATGCATAAAATTTGAAAAATATGCAAAAATATGCAATATATACGTTTATAAAATGAAAAGTACAGAAAGAAATATTTTTAAAAATATAATAAGATAAACAAATAATTTAACTTAAAGTAAAAAATACAATGTATTAACACAAACGACTTATTTGAATACAGAATTAAATCAAGAATATTTAATTTCTTACAGAACACTGTAAATACTTACAATGAGATATTTACATAAGATGCAAAATATTTATTAAATGAAAAGCACAAAAAGAAATAATTACAAAAATATAATAAAATAAACAAATTAATTTAATAATAACTTTGAGCAAAAAATAAAACAGCATATTAATACAAAATGACATAATTTAATAATTAAATACAAAATTAAGTCTTAAATATTTAATTTCTCAAAGAAGTAAATACTAATCACTATATGAGCAAATATACAATTTTATAAGAAGTATGCACAAAAAGATACATATATGCAAAATATGTAAAATAAAAATAGACTTTAATGTTTTGCTTTTACGTAATTCGTGTAGTTATGCAAGTCGTTTTGTATTCATATTAATGATATAAAACATGCATTTTCATATAATCCCAGTTTTACTTATTACCAACAATTAAAATCGAATAATTAGGTGTTAGGTGTTAATGCAAATTAATACAGCAAATAGTTTAATGCGAATATTCTGGTGTTCGTCTTGTTGATTTCATAAAACGTGTTTTCTTAATGAGCAAATTTGATTGGGAACTTCTCGCTGAGGAAGATTTGATCGTGTAATTCCCAATTTTTTTCCGATTGGAAAAAACGGATAATATCAAAATACTTACAATTAAAGAATAAAAAAATATAACTTAAAAAAAATTGATAAATCCACTCATTTTTTTAGTTATTTATTTGTTAAAATTAAGGAAAAGCATTTTTTTCTTGAATTATATTTTAATTGATATCTATATATTATTTAAATATAACAGACTTTTTCTTAAAATTTTGTATTATTATATTACATTGTTTACATTATATTGTCGACTATCGTAGAAAATTTTAAATGTAAGTTATTTTATTTATTTCTTATTGCTCATCAAACAGTACAAATTTGATTTTGTTATTTCTGCCAGAGATCTTTTCTAGCTAAAATAATAATAGTTTATTAATACACTCATTTAAACTAGTTCTCTAAATCAGAAAACACGATTTTAGAACACACAATATAATACATCGCTTTCGAATCTAATTTGAATTTTGATATGTACTCTCTCATTAATTGAACAGAGTATTCATTTTCATCATGTCTATTTAAATGTAATTATAACATTTTTCAATTGGTTTTCGACATATTTGATTACATTATCATGTATCACGTAATCTGGTCCGCATGTGCCATCGAAATAATATGTAGCGTGACATTACATTGAAATTAACACTTTATATTACAAAAATACTTGTCGAATATCAAAATAGTGACATTTTAAATGTCTGAGTTTTTAATCGTATTATTAGTAAGTATTATGTATTATTTTTATAACTAGTTTAATTTTTAATATATATCTCATGCACGTAAACATAATTTTTTAAAGAAAAATCTTAGATGTAAATATTTTTGAGAATTGATTGATATAACTAACATTAGTCAACTTTACTACTAGATAATATAGAAGATAAGATTTGCAGGATGTGTTATTATTTCTGATTTTAATATACATTTCCATTGATTGAGTTTCTTGTGAATTAATCAAATTAGAAATTTGATGAAAAGTGCTCGAAAAACATGAACATGAAAGTCATTAGTTGAAATAAGTATAGCAATTCTCACCAGTCAGAATTTGCGTCATACATTTTATATAATAAAAGATCTTTAACCGGATTATATACTGAAACAAATTAATTCGTAACGGATCACGTTATAGAAAATATATAAAATGTGTTTGAAAATTCTAACAATTTAATGGATTTAACAGCTTCTATGCATACTTAGAATTATTATACTTGCTTTTGTGTTAATCTCCTTATATTTTCTATATCTAATATGTTTTATATCAAAATATTTCACAATTTATTATCATTCCCAATAAGCAAGAAATATTTTGGAATATTTCAGCAACATTGTAATGTTACAACGTTGTTGAAATGTTCCAAAATATTTGCTTACTGGGAATGATAATAAATTGTTAAATATTTTGTTGTTAAATAAGAATTAAAAATTTTTTTAAATATAGATATTCTAAGTAATTTTCACATTGACATTCATATTATAGCTCAAAAGTTAAACAATTTTTAACAAGATAT
>NW_017259254.1:3043679-3045195 GCF_001594045.1 Atta colombica | reverse complement strand
AATCGTAATTACTTTATCGCGATAACAATTCCGATTTGAATATAATTTTTGCAACATATAATGAAGAGTCGCTATAGTTTTCTTAGACCAATAATGTCTACACTTAAGATAACGACAATTGAGCACTATTCGGTTTTATCGACACGACACGCGACGATCTCTCATGTAATAATTACCAATCCTATTAGAAAAGTCATTTATAGTTTCATTTATTGTGTTCATATGAAACGATTAGACGTTTGTCACTCACACACACACACACACACACACACACACACACACACACACACACACACACACATCTCAGGGGATTAAACAGGTAGCCGTGTAGTAGCACGCAATTTAGCAAATATGTTTTCAACATAAAACTGTAACATAAAAGTAGAACATTGTTTTATCTTGAAATGATATGCTTGGATTTTTGTAATCTGCTTGAATATATGAGCAGATGCATCAAGAAGACAGTTGATTTTTGCTGCTATTATTGTCTTGGACTTTATATCACATTTTCTTATCGATGACGATTGATAAGATCAGGTTTTTTGCTGAAATTAAATATGGATTTTTTAAATTTCTATATTTGCTGTGCAAGGCACTGTAAAGAAACAGACATTTCACGTTTTGAAGAAATGAAATTAGTTAGCTAAATAGACCACGGAATATGAGTGCGTTCACATTTACAATTGGACCGTATGTTTTCTTGAGTTTAAAACCTCATCTACAATAGTCGCACGAGTAGTCAATGTCGCAGGAATATTGTTTCTAGTCGTATGATTATCGTAGTCGCAAGAGCTCTTGTCGTATACAAAATTCAGCCAACTTCATACGACAAGAACTCTTACGACTGTGACAACCATATGATCAGGACTGTTTTATAATAGAGTTATAAGCGGTAAGAACGGTACCGTAAGAAATTAACCAATCATAGTCGATTATTTTTCTCATACTTAATTGTGATTGGTCAATTTCTTACGGTTTACGACCTTATTGTAGAACAGGCATAAAAAGTAGTACAGTATTCCTGCGACATTGACTGCATTCAGCGGATTCAATAATTGAGTAAGTGTTCGCTGTTATTGATGTGTTCTTCTAGATCATTCAATCAGACTTTTGAACTTAGAAGAATACATCAATAGCAGCGAATATTCACTCAACTGATGAATCCGCTAAACGTGCCCAATTTCATACGATATGGGACACAGCCCGTGCGATTATTGTAGATAAGGTTTTAATGATTGCGTTTTGGTATAATATTTTTCATATTCATATATATCATGGACGTTGCGTCTAAATGACACACGTGAAGTATTTACTCCTTAAACGCACCCGATTACGTTCTTTAGTTTAAATGTCTATTGAAAAGAAAAATAATTTATCTTTTGCTGTTGATATATGATTTGATTGGATGATCATCTATCAATTTTTTTCTTTTACATTTAAAGTTCTCAGTGATAAACTACATATTTATGCACGAAAGTCAGTTGTTTAGAACACTGAAATTTAATTTTTTTTTGAA
>NW_017259254.1:3036087-3043579 GCF_001594045.1 Atta colombica | reverse complement strand
ATATAAGAAATGGGATATTTTAAAAAGACTTGCTTTTTAAAATGACTACAGACAAGACTTCACTTGAAATAATTTGCATATTTCTGTTATGAAGCTTATTCTCGCAAATCGGACAAGTATAACGAAGCGACAACCATTTTACACGACTCCTTCACGTGGTTGCAGCCGTATTGAGAGCGTAGAGCATAACTTTCGTTGTCTCTCATTGTTGGCACGCAGCTATTGTTCGATAACTCACTAAACGAAGTGTCTTATTACCTCGTCAAATGGCAAATCCATCGTTACGGCGAAATCGAATGTGCAACAAGAGACGATTTATCATTGAGATATCACTTACGATACATTCGTGAATATGAACACTTCGATTCTTCCGTTTTACGGATAATTTTGAATATTGATTGTTCTTATAGACATTTATTTTCTACAATTATAAATATATGAAAACGATATTTTTTACTTATGATTAATTTATAAGTAAATCGTTTGACTTTAAAACTTATTAATGTACAAAATTGTGAAAAATAAATACTTTATCACAAAAATTTAAAACATTTTCAATTACACTGTAAACTTTAATAATTTATATATGAATTTACAAATTTATATATAAATATTTTAATTTTATTATTAAGAACTAATTTTTGAAGAACTCAAAATTCGAGATATTTTCATGAGAAAACAGTTTGAGTATTATTAATAATATTATTTGAATAATAATAAAAGCAAATTATTTTTTATTGTAACTCGATTTGTTTGTAACTTTACTTTTGTAACGACTTTATTGTAACTAGCAAGAGAAACTGACTCATCCAGTTGTACAACGCAGTTGTGTAGTGATCGATAATCGCGGGTAATGCACCGGACGCATAGTACAATATGCGAATGATGAACGAGCTTGCCAAAAATTTGTCAAGGATATTCAGATGTCCATCTTTACAATTCTATCTTCGGACCTCGGATTATTAAATTCCGATTAAAAATTGCATTTCGAAGGACAGTCGATTACTAAGCTACAAATACATATTTGGTTGTACACTCGACCACACAATGCGTGATTCAGCTAGCAAGAGAATATTATGGTGTTATTTATGCGAAATTTCTTGAATATCATTTCACTCATTGCCACTAAACCCTTGTCCTTCCTTCAGATTGACTTATAACTGACTGCTGATAAATTCAGAGTAATTCTCAAACAGTAGTTTATTTAAATAGCGAAATTTTACCTGGCGACAATAATATTTTTTTATGATTGTTTGCGCTGTGACATTGATGTAACACGACACATTCTGGCTGTTATTCACAATGCTAACTTGCACAGCGACAATGACAACATAAAAAATTAAATTAGTGCAGCCGATGAGCATAGATAGCTAAACATTAGCCAAAAATGTATATTTTTTTGGCGGTTGGTTTGAAAAACGTCGTGGAGAAAGTATTGTTTGTTCGATCGTGCGATAAATAGAATCGCAAATATCTTATTCTGTTTCAACTTCATTCAGTGAAAGTCGTCAATTGCGATAACATAAAGGATATAACTGCCATTTGTAATTAACACTTTGAATTCCGGAACTAATCGACTAAAAGTAGAATAACCCATAAAAAGATGTGTATTATTATATAATGTATATTATTCGATTGTATTATTTCAGTATTATATAAGTCCCTTAATTGACAAGTGACATAAGTCCAAAATTAGGAAAAATTTGTTATAGCAGTAGAAAGTATTAAGAATATTTGTTTTATTAATTTAATTTACTTTTCTTTTTTTTATATTCATAAAAAATAAAAATCAATTTTACATCATAAATAAAGTGACCGTAAAAAAAGCTGAATTTAAGTCACTATTCCAGCTTTTTTTATGGTCACTTTTATGGTTACTTATGATTAAAATTGATTTTTATTTTTTATAAATATAAAAACAAAATAAAAATAAATTAAATTGGCAGATAAAACAAATATTCTTAATACTTTCTACTTCTATGACAAACACATTTTTCCTAATTTTGGATTTATGTCACTTGTCAACTAAGGGACTCATATGTAATTTTTTTAATTGTAAGACTTATTCTTATAAAATTGGAATTTATAGCAATTTTATGTAATTAAAAAATTATATACATGGCATGTTATAATGTGAAATATTTTTATAGTAATTTTATTTTCTTGTTCTAAGTTTTTTCATTACAAGATCTTAGATTTTTAGAAATAGAAACTGAAAGACTTCTCAATAAAGTTAAATACGGTTACTTTCGGCCGATTAAAATTACAAGCGTTTAAAGAGCGATTCTTGATACGATACCGCACGGCAACAACTAGAAAAAGACAAAGAAAGGTAACAACCAAGGAGAAGTGGTGTATGCGTACGAAGCCAGCATGTAAAATAAGTGATTCTTTCACCTTGCACTTTTCATGGAAAAAACCGATGACATTTGACCATTTCACGTACGTTTTACGTGCGGTTAAGAGTCAGCTTCACCTTCTTTCTGACATATTCTGTGCGTTTGACACGTGCTAGGTATCGCTATATCAAAAATAACTTTTGTAACAATTGAAAATAGAACGAAATTAATACCTTTCATGTGTAATTCTTGTCTGACCGAAATAAAAGGAGCTCGATTCTTACATGGGAGCCACGTCATTGAATAATAACTACGTTATAGCAAACGATAATGAACGCGTACGGTTGACAGCAGATCACTATGCTTAGGGAAACGTTACGAAACTACCAGAAAATAATAAATAATGATATGTGAGCAACTATCGAATATATCCTATTAAAATGCGCATTAATGTCACATCCGAAGTCATATTGTATGATATAATTACCAATAAATAATTTTTTTTAATTAAAATTTATTACCAATTAACTATTTATTAAAACTATTAAAATTGATAATTGTGTATAAAAAAATATAATTAAAAAGAATATTTATTTCACAAATATTTACATATGTATAATGGTTTCTTTAATGACATCGTACAAGCATTTTTCACGTTTGTATATACAATAATAACACACACATACGCACGCACGCACGCACACACACATACACGCACGCACACACACATACACACATACACGCACGCACACACACACACACACACACATACACGCACGCACGCACGCACACACACACATACACGCACGCACGCACGCACACACACACACACACACACACACACACACATAGCGTATTATTTTTGACAATATATTGTATATATATATATATGTAGTTAAGATAATTGATGCACGCATTCGTCTATCTATTCGTCTATCTTAATGTAATTTGCTTTCACGAATTTAAAAGTAGGGGAAACGACAGCCTATCAAAGTTACCTGATGATACCTCAGATCGTCTTTGTGTGACGTCATCTAGTAACGAATCTTCAAGTACTGTCTCGACCAGGATTCTGCGAGTATTTGCGCGGCCGCGACAGACGATGCAACTCGCGATTGGCGAATGCAATTTCTGAAGTGCATTCGCGTTGCGGCATCGCCAATAACGGGAAAATCTCTCTTCGCAGACATATATATATATATATACATATATATGCAATATATGATTAACTAAAAAACGAATTGTGTTGTCGTGTAAAGATCCGGTGAACTTTAATCCTTTTTCGAATCAGCAGTAGAAACTTGCCTTATTGGGCACTCGTCGTAACCTTTTCGAGAAACTGGTATGTCTTTTCGTCACAATGTCTACTATTGTCGTACTTTTGCGTGATTAATGACCGAATCGTCATTAATCGCACACAATTTTATTTTAACAATTTTTGATATTTCGATCCTAGCGATAAAATCTATTACATTTATGTAAAATATTTATTTAAATATTTATTATACCTTCGGAGTACTTATTTATTAAATATTTATTAAATATTATACCTTACTTCATGTACATTGTGAAAAAATTGTATGAACTTGTATGAATATTTTTAACAACAATATATTTTCAAATATGTTCCATTTTCTTAGAATTTGTTTTAAATATATTATTGCGAGATCGTCTCGAGTGATTTTTAATTGCTGAAACATCATATCATTTTCATTATATTTTATTATGTTTATAGTCACGCAACATGTGATATATAAGTATGTAATTTGCTAAAAATAGCTCAACACTAATAACGTGGCTTGATTATTATAATTATTTATTGTTAACATCCGAGCAATGTCTATTGCTATGCTGGCTGGTCGTTTTGTTGAAAGTAATCTATATGCTAAGGAAAAAGTTTTCCATCGCTGGAAAAACACAGTGACCCAGTGACACGTGAAACACGGTTATTTTACCGGTGTAGAACTTTCGTTTTTCTATTCGTGAAAGTGTGACGTTTATTGTTTAATTACCAGAATTAATGGAAAAACTTTTCCCTTTTTTTAAAAATTCTCACGACATTAAACTTCACATTCAAACAGACCGATGTAAGCATATATTCAATTATATCTTATGACTTATTATTTTCCGCTTGATGCTTCATACAATGAAGCAGTTTCCGAAGGCAACTATAAGACATTTATATGTTACATCAATCGTCTTTTCGATTGCCTGAATTATTATGGATTATTTATATGTTTAATGTATCGTGTACATTTAACACTAAAACATACATTACAATTGTATATGAAAAATATGCAATTGATATGCACATCTGTGCTTTTTATTTATATACGATTACTTATATTATACTATTTATATACTGAATAGCCACAAAGACTTCGAATATTGGAATTAAACTAAGGAAAACGATGACTCCAAAACTGCAGTCGAAAAAAATTATTAATTATAAAGTTACATAACATTGAAAATAATTTTTATAAATACAAATTTTATATATTGTGTAAATAGGTTGGATTTTATATATATATTTTTTTTTTCTGAGATAATTTTATGTTAAAATCTGAAATGGGAAAGAATTAATAAAATTTAATGGAATCATAAAAAAGATTAAAAAATGAATAAATATAAATACTGTTAAAATAAATACTGTTAAATCCATAATATTAAACATTGCTATTGCACATGCTATTTGAGTTATTTTTAATCATTTCTAATCAGTATTGCTTATACTCAATACATGTCATTAATTTAATTGAAACAATGAAGTTAAACAATTTAAGAAAATGTATTACATCTGAAGAAAATGTATTACATCTGATTCAAATTTCTTATTATTTACCAAATGCATATGTTAATGAGACGGTGTTTACTTTGAAATTAAACACAAAAATGGATTGTTTTACATTTTGACATAAAAGTTAAAAATTAACAAAATAATATTTAATTTAAGGATTGGGTTATCATTGCTCCTTTGATATCTAACAGTAAAAGAGAAGTGATGGGAGAACACAATGGGTGTACACACAATTTTTTATGCGTATGCAAAATTTACACGCACGTGCATACGTGTCTCATGGGGGCTATCTATTCGGCGACACGACACGGTGAGTGACACAGAGGAAACATATAGAGGAGACAAAACTGAGAAAGAGAAAGAGAGGGTTTTGAGGAGATGGAGAAGTGGAGGAAGAGGAGGAGAAGAAAAGGGAGGTAGGGTAGGAGCAAACGAAGGTGCACCGTGCGTCGCATGTACACTGTACAGAGAGAAAACGACGGCCGCGACTCGCGTGTATACGAATCCGCGGAGCCGAGAATCGGCGAACCAAGAACCGAACGGCGAACCACTCACCGATTCCAAAGTCCGCCGACAGTCAGGCAGGTTCAGTTGTCTCCGAACCCCCGAACTGTTCGGACGCGTTTTCCAGAATTTTTCATCCCGCAACGCGTTCGCGAACACGTTCTTCGCACGCGATTCGCAATCTTTGATACACGCCACTATTGAAATACCTCGAAAATTCGGTTCGATCGGAGATCGAATCGAATCGATTCGCGAGACAATTCATTCATCCAACGTTACGAGAACGAGGCTAGCCACGGCTGTCAACGTAGAGTTTCCTACCCTCTGCTGCGTCGATAGAACAACCCCTCGCGAGAACCAACCACCTGTCTCTCTGTTCACCGAGACGAAGGGGAACGCAAGATCGTCGCTGATTCGAACGATCGATCTGCTAAGACGTGAGTATTGTGACGAAGAGGATTCATGGGGTTGCTTACGAAAGGGGTGGTTTTTCGCCAACTGTACTGAACTTTTTGTATGCGCTATTACGTGCCACACGCGCGATCGCTACCAATAGGTTTTAACCGGACGAAAGATAATTCTGTTTCGCGTTTAGAAAGTAAAGATGCCAAAGTGGGGATCAAATCCGCGATGGAGAACGAGAATACGGATAACGAGTATCCATTATTAGACGGCTGATATGAATGTGCAAAATCAGGTTATTGAAACATTTCGCAATGGAACCGAACCACGCAATGTGACGATAATGAAAATTATTTCATTTTGTTTAAGTCACAATGAAAAATTACGAATTTGAATTTTTGCAAATCTCAATACAAATATTTTTATGTAAAATACTTTTATATAAAGCTATCTATTATGTGTCATTTATTGATGCGTATATATTATCGCTTTTTTAGTTTATCGAAGAAATATAAAAGCAGCAAATAAAACATATTTGTATCGTTTTGTAAATCGCAATATAAAGAGAAGTAAAAATAAATTAAATTATGTATATAAGTAATCTTTGTATATATAACTTTTTGTGACTTCTTATTCGTAATTATTAACGTAAGTAATTAGTGACAGATGGATTTAAAAGATAATACATATCATTTTTGTGATCATTTATTTTATACAAGCGTGAAAATAATATTTTCTGAAAAAATATCGTGCATGGTATAGGATTAAAAAGGATCTGATCGATCTATAGAAAAAAATTCGTACGTAGTTTTATATCTTGGACGGTTTATATGCACGTCCAATCGCAAGCAGTCGCGATACTTGGACGCGCTTCGTTTCAGTGATGTGGAGCTACAGTTGCTCCAAGATATAACACACACTCGATACTAAGGAAATGTAATATAGCTGTTGCGCTTATTCTACGCGATTGTTTCGGAGTAGTCTTTTGATAACGAATAGATAAACCTTCTTCATTTTACGATCGTTTATATCGAATTGCATAATTTAGATCGTGTTGCTTTTAACTTCATAATGCATAAGATCGTTACATCCTCAAGATTTCTATAAGAGGATTATTGCATCTACATTGTTATATTTATAATGATTATAAATGAATCACATTAAATATTAATTTTATAATTAAAATAAAGATATATATATATATATATATACATATATACATATATACATATATTTACATATATTTTTTATACATACATATATTTTTTAAATATAGCATTCTGTAAAAAAATATATTTGCAAATTTGTAAAGAAATGATTTTTTAATTTCTTTGAGATATTTTATTAATTACGGAATTTTAATTTAATATGTGTGTGTGTGTGTGTGTGTGTGTGTGTGTGTGTGTGTGTGTGTGTGTATGTGTGTGTATGTGTGTGTGAAAATCTTAAT
>NW_017259254.1:3015748-3035987 GCF_001594045.1 Atta colombica | reverse complement strand
TATATATATATAATAAAATATCAAACAAAATATCTATTAATGTGTTTGATTAGATATTTTATTATGTTATAATTGTAGCTAAAATCGATTATGACAGATTTATAATTACACTAGAAATTCTATACTCAAGATGAATTACAGAAAGTTGTTACCTAACTAATTTCACTTTTGTACATATCATTATAAGATTTGAACTTTGATTTGCCAGCGATTTCATCGATATTTTATTTGGATGCGGTAAAAGAAAAAGCTCTCGTGATTTTTATCTTTCTATAGAAATATATGATTACGTTGACGTGTGACACATTGTACAGAAACATATCAGCAAGGATTTCAATAAAAATGTTACAGGCTTTGTTGCTTGTAGTATTACAATGCTTTTCCTAATATAGTAATTTCATATTTGTTAAACGAAAGTTTTTCTGATAGGATTGAAATATAAGAATTGAAAAATTTCAATATTCAAAAATTCAAAACTCGACGTTATAAAAGTGAAAGGATTGTGTCTACTTTATTATTATCTTTCGTAATGCACTCAAGAAAAAACTATTAAACTAACTTCGTAATTATAAATAAAACATAATATTGCATTTTTCACATAAACAATTTTCATTAAATAGACACTTTATATAGTTATAATTATTGATCTTGCGATAAAAAAAGATATATAATATTCACTTGTGTATATTACTAACGTTAAAAGAAAGGCTAACCTAATAAAAATTCTGTAATAAATTACTTCTATTAATATCACACGGCTATGTCTGCATAATATTGAGCGATGAGGCGACTGAATAATGACTAATTAAACCCGCGATAAGAATAATGAAATATTTCAGGAGCCACAGGGGAGACGTGCTCTATGATGCGCGGTAATATAACGAGACAGAATAAAATTACAAGAACATCTAATGATCGCTTAATATATAAAACACGGCGATCTTTCACAATATTTCAGAAATGTATATATTGAGTTGTTGAAAGTTCATGCCAACTAACCTATATAATTTAATAAATGTATATTAAAATTTAAATTTTCTGCGTTTAAATTTTCCTTCAACATCCGGACAACTCAATATAATCACACATGCGTATGTGGGTCTTCCTATTTTTAAACGAGTATTCTTTTAAAATCTAAAGATTTTCAACATATTCGATATGCAATGTTCATAAACGGGTAAAATGGGTTAATTTCTTTTCGACATATCGTACATAGTTTAAATAGTCTTTTCTTTATTTCTTTTCTTTTCGTTCACTTCAAGTGAATTACGGAAAATATGTAATCTTTTACATCGAAATCTTTTACACGGTGATGTGTTCAAAAGGTATGAGGGAGTTGACGGAAGATTGTTAAGACATTTATGATCGCCAAGTGCGACATAAAATTGCGCTATGTATGCTTAAAGACATCGTAGTTAAAAAGCAAAGATAACATTATGTTTTCTGGTTTATTTGACATGCTATGTAAGTTCACCGAAATTCAAAACTATTGCACTTTATGTGTGTGTAGTTATTGAAATAAACAGATGTCAGTCGAAATTTATTCTTTGAATAAACTCAGAATCTATAAACAATAACCTTAACTGGTATCAATTTACAGTTGCAGAGATCGAATTTTAATAAATTATATAACGCAAGATTTTTTTTAGATTAAATAATGCATAACGATATTAGTTTACTTTTTAATATAGCAATATATATAATTAATTATTTTTATTAAGTAATAAGATATAATTTTATTGTGCAATGATGGGCATTTGAAAGCATTATTTATCTTGTGAATAAGTCACATCGATCATCATATTTAATTTGTTGACAGAGATCTTTTGATCGTATTACACAAATATGATAGAATATAATAGGCGCATTTTTATACTATTAGTTATTAATCTTTTTGCAGATCACACGCAAGTACGTTGGACTACTCATAGAAATTAATTCTTAATTAAATTAAAGAGTGTTATGTATAAGAAAGATTGTGTGAAAATTATTGATTAAAATTTTATGATATAGTCGAGGAGTAATAGTATATGGTAATTTAAGTTAGATATACAACGAGTTAAAAATTCAAGATTAAATTTAGACACAAATTTATGGAAAAGTCTTTCATATACATAATATCATAACATGATTTATGGAAAGAAAACTTAACCTCATACTTAATCTTATTTTTCAATATATCTCGATAATCGAGGCTTGATATTTTAAGTACATATGCATTAGTAAATAGTAGGCGGCACACAAATCTCGCGTAACGGTTACGACGTTTACAGTTAGTTTTACATATTTCTTGCAGGAGTGCTAATAACGACAGTTATTTTCCTCCAGGCACGATTGAGTGTAAAATCAACCATTGGCCGGTGCATAATGAATCAAAGATTTTTTTTTATCGAGAATCCTTGTGTGATCTATTATGTCCTTCAACTATGAAGATTACACATCCGCACAAGAACACCTTACCTGATAATTCGTTGTGAAACGATTGTAACATTCACGAGCCGATCGTTTCGCGGACTTTCTAAACCATAATGAATATATAGTATCCCTCCGGCCACGTGCGTACGTTTGTCTCGCACGTCTCAGTTAATGTACAACGAATAGATGCAGGTGCAATAAAGTCTAGGAGTGGGTAAAATACAAGCATATTGACATCGATAGCGATACATCGATAGGATTATCAATAGTGCGTGTTCATATAAAATCTTATATGTACCACCAATTAATTTGTGATACTTATTAATTATGACAAAGAAGTTCTAAGCGATTATTTAGTTAAGTTTATTATTTAGTTAGACGAGGTCACTCGCGTTAGATTTTTGTTAGAGATTATTTTAGGACAGTTTAAATTTCAATTGAAAGAAGCGTTGAGATGATCTAATCTCATTATATTATACACAGAATGAGTTGTATATAAATAGGATTGCTATATTTAATTTGCGATTGTACGTGCAGATAAGGCGGAATTAATCAGGATGAAAACGCGAGTATGAAAATTAATTTCGTAGGAAAACGAGTGGGATCTATTGCGTGTTCTGCGCCTATTCTACATTGTGCGCGAAGACGTACGTTGGACATTATGATACGAATATAATTACGATCCGCATGATTGAAAATCGTTCAGAGCCATTATATATTTCCGTATTATTCCATTTATTATTACTCCGCGATTCGCCGCGTTTAGTCACACTGCGTGATAACACGGCAGTATTGTGTAATGTAAAAGCGATGTGAACCATCTTTACAAAATTAAGCAAATATTAATCTGATCGAACAGTATTTTGTCTTTCACAGTCTTTCTGTATCGAAATCGCCGAAGTAAGTTGAGCGAATGTCGCCGAGAAAGCTAAATTCAATTCATATCATTTGTAATCAATATTAGCCTAATTTAACAGGTAGAACAATGCGCTGACGCCGATCAATGATCCATACGTATGTACGTCAACGCATGCTCACGCAGCTGTCTTGCATGTGTATAAATAATGCGTAATCCTTCCGCGACTGAACGTGATATACAAACGCGAGCATTTAGTAACACATAATAATATATTGCGGACGTACAAAATTTTATATTGTGCTATTAAATTTTACGTTGTCCGTAGAATTTTTACTGCTAAATTTGACAGATCATAGCAAAAGCAATAATAAATGTACAATTTTAGGTAAAGGTACTTCATAAATTAAAAATTAAATAATGTTCAGCTATTTGCTAGATTATTACAATTATAATTTATTCAATTTATTTACAAAGTTAAGTATAATTGTATATTTATTATTGCTTTTGCTATTGTCTGTTGAATTCAACTTATTGCTATGAAATCTTATTTAAAGCGATATTACTTTGTCAAATATCTACCATACTTGTTAAATTCTTGAGTGTGACACTTTTTTATCGAAATGTAAAGAATATAAAAAATTCTGCCGACTTCAAGGTTAGAAAAAAAGTACGCGCCGTAATTAATATTGACAAATATCAACCTCGGAAGATTTGCGATGCAGTGGCGTGCATTTGCATGCGCGAACGACGTGTGCTTCTCTTGCATGCATGCCGAACGAACGAAATAACTCGGTGGTATCTTTTCTTTTCGCAAGGACCTTTCATTGTCGCCTTTATGTATAATGGTTCGGTGTCATCTTTGGCCTAGGTCACAGGAAAAAGATACCAACGTTGTAGAAATTTGCATCGAAGATAGATCAGCTGAGACTACAAAGAATTCTCTTTGCGCTTTTTTATAGAAGAGTTCAAAGAAATAAAAAGAATTAACGATTTTGCAGTCATCGCAATGTTATTCAATGTTGCGTAATATTAAAAGGATCGAGTTTTGTTTATACATTGATTAAGTGACATCGTTGAACATTATTATATTCATAAGTCATCTTCCATCGTAGGTATAAAAAATAACATCCTTTTTTCGTATCAAAAATCAATAAGAGCAATTAAAACAATTGGCGAGGTTCTTAACCAGATTGTTTTTCATTAATCGATAATTAACAGCCGCGAGCTTCGAGTACCGTTACACTAGTTTATCTTTCTTGAGAATCGTTTAATGATATGCATAACGTCATCTGATCGATCGATTTAATCAAGAAAATATTTCTTGCCTTAGGTCTTGTGTATGCAATCTTGTTTCTCACGGTGATAATACCGATCGCCAATGATGTAATACGTATAATGTGACAACTAGTGAATTTTTTCGATCAATTACTATTCAATTCTGAATAATGCTTTCTCATTGTCAGACAAAATCATTTGTTATATGCACACAGAGAAAAAAATTGTTCGTTTAACTAAATTAATTTAGTTCATCTTTATTTCTTTTGATGTGAAGAATATATGAATTTAAACGTTATATGTGTATTTGAATCAAATACATACATTCTCTAACAAAATAAATAAAGACGATTAAACTAATTTAATCAAATGAGCTATTTTTTTCGCAGTGTAATATATATTTAAATTGAGAAATCATGGAGTGTCAAAAGGGACAGATATGAAAAAGTAAATAGAAAAAAGTTGAGAAAAAATATACTTGACTTGATAAACTTATTTGATAATTTTTTAAAAAATAATTTTGATTTTCTAATCAATAATTATATATTGTTAATTGAATATTTTATTTCTAATCAATAATTAAATATTCTTAATTGAGTAAATTAATAATTGTATTGAACTCAATAAATTTCATAGATATGTATATTTATACATACATAATATGATTTATTTCTCCAGTTTTTCTGTTTAATCATAGAATATTGATTTAGATTAACTAACATTAACAACATTAATATAGTTTTACACATATATTGGTGTTACTAAATGTTGTTAGCATTTTAGATTGATTAAGAATAAAATAGGTTGCTAAAGAGTAGCATTTATTATTTTAATTTACATCTCAATTGGATATAAGTTCCTGTCAATATAATAATAGGTTAAAGTGCTGGAGAAAAATTACAGCGTCCATAAAAAATTCTACCGGATACTTCTAATCACTTCACGAACATAACAGCGCATTTATTGTCATCAGGAATCATTAGTAAACTGTTTCATCGAGTTGGACATTATGTAATGCTATATCGCTTAAATTACTGTGTGAATCGCTAAGATGATGCATATCCTGTTAATTTTCTCGATCTTTCAAGGAAATCTAATAAATGTTGAGACAAAAAGTATGAATTTTATTAAAGTTACGGTAATTTTATTAAAGCTGCAATAATATACAAAAAATTTTCGCAGATAATTATTGCTATATCTTTTCTAATGCCGCTGTAGTATCAAGTAACTTAACTTATAAATTTGAACTTATTAAAAATCACGTTTTCACGTCTATATAAATAATTATTATTGTCTAATATATTATTAATATTAATTATTAATATTAATTATTAATATTAATATTTTATATATTACAATATAAAATATGTTACAAATATAATAAATATAGCATATAATAGAATAGTCTGTAACAGAATCAAATCCACAAAGTATCGTGACATAGATTTTTGCCGTTAATGCGCAAATTAAAGTTATGAAAGGCATGGTTTGCATCACGAATTGAATTGGAAATGTTTTATTATTTTTTTCTGACGATTCGTATGCACGTGATACGTATGGCAAAACTGGATCATAACATACGTATATGCACGATTTAGAAGGTGTTGTAAAAAGAAGATATATATGAACTCGGAGAACCGATACAAGGCCCAGAAATGGTTTGTTTTTAATAATGGCGCCATCCAAGGCTGATAATTTTAAAGATCCTCCGTTTTATTGGATTGGTGTCGCGTTCTTCCCTTTCGCTTCACCCGGAAACACGTGTGCGATTATATCGGATTGAGTAATCAATTGTCGACATTGCTGAGAAGATCGAACGTTAGCTTGATAATTTAATAACGCCTCACGACAGATCGTATACATCCTGTGTAAATAACCATGTTCTAAAAGATAGATTCCCTCGCGCGCGCTTGTTCGCAAGAGTGTGACCTCGATTCATCGTCACGGCCTTCCTAGATTGTCCGAGACGTTCGTAGACTTCCAACGAAACGACGCGAAAGTATACCATATGCGAATTTTACTCTTGCTATATATAGTAATTTGAGAACGTTGTTTCTTTCGATTTCTCAAAATTGTATTTATTTCTAATGTATCTATGTTGCTTATAATTATTAACTAAATCTTGTACACAATATTAGCAAACTTTATCATCATTGTTATCTATTATTAATATATTATTTTATCACTTTATTTACATGAATTAATTTTGATTTATAGCAAGAAATATTACTCTGTTCGAAAAATATTTCTATTTTCTTAATTAATAAACATTTGAGCGTATCTTACAGAAATAGAAATGTTAGTTTTTATCATACAACAATAGAAAGCATATCGGAACTGCACAGCTGTTTTATAGTCATATAATATCTACTACAACAGAAAGAATTGTATTTTTACATGGAATCCAAATGCACTGTGGCAGTAGTACAAATATAGTATGAGTGAGCCTTGGGCTACGTTCGGGGAGTATCAGCTATCAGCGCTATTATGTTATTCTACCTTTATTGTTCATTGGACGTAATACAACAAATATAGAATGATATAATAGCGCTGATACCGAGTTCTCCAAACGCAACCTTGATATCTGATAATAAGAGGAAGGGAGAAAGGCGGAAGAAACGGAAAGAGATTTAAATGTCGGTCAAGCCACTTTGACGATACCTTGACCTTATCTTGACCACGGACTACAGTTCGGTTGGTTCTAAATCCATGAGCGGTGTATGGGCGGTTTTCACGATGATTTATATTTAAAATATCAATAATTATAATTTCGAGGTATATGATATATCAAACAGACAATTAATCCAATTATTTGTATAAAAATTTCCATTGCTAAAATTCCTCTCTCGAATCAAATAACATTATATAGATAATATTACTTTACATTCCATGAATAAAAATAGAACGATACTTGTGTCAACTTGTATCTTTGTCACTAAATGGAAGGCACCCATTACAAACTATTAACACATATACATATCTGCACTGAAAAAAATGTCTGGTTGAAAATAGACGAATCAGAAAATTAGATCAATCAGAATTCCGATTATCTCAATTAGAATTCTAATAAATTTAACCAGAAAATTTGAATTCGTTCATTTTTAACCAGAATTCTAATTAATTAACAGTTTTTATGAATTAAATTTCCGCGTGAATTAAATTAAATCGTCAAATCAATCATCTTTCGATATAACGCCAAATTTATAGAGCATAAAGTCGAAAGTTCTTCGTTCTAGATGATAGAATAATTAATGCGCGGTCATTGCCTTCGTTTGAAGAGTTTAGTCGGCAGATTCCATGATCGTGATTTTTTGATTGAGATATACCTCGAGAACCATCAATCTTATCGAATGTTAATAAAATTAAAGTACTATTAAAGTACTAATATTCTTACAGATTATACTTCATTTACCACACCGAGAAAAATTCTGAAGACGATTCTAATTATATCAAATGTTAATGTCAAAAATTATTTTTTAACATATTTGTTAAATCTATATATAAAATTTATACATATTAATTTCTCTTTTTTATTATTATATCTTTTTCATACTGAATAGTAGTGCATAATATATGTTATATCGATGATCGAAAGAAATGTTTATGCCGATGTCATTTTGACTTATTGCCTTTGAGTGCCTTATATGCTGCTGGATAATCAATTGCCGTACTTAATACCAAGTTTATGATTTTCGTATGCCACATGTAATTGTTAAGGGAAGTATAGTAACATTGTTTTCTTTACTGTTATACTATATAATAACAATTTAATAATCACATTGCAATTTTTTTTATGACTGTAACGATAACTAACTAAAGTTAGCAAAGTCATTTTAAAATGTAACTTGTCATCACTACGTGTTATTTATTGAAAAAAGTAATTTGTTACTTATAATACATCGACACGTTCTTTATACGTTACAAACAACGAGTAATTTTTCTGATTCGTTACAATAAACAAATAAACTTTTCCAACTCTGATGTTACCGTTACTGCCATAAAAAAATTTGCAACGTCATTACATTAAATCATTATTTTAACAAAGTAATGATAAAAAGTATTATAAGTAACGGCGTTATAAGTAACGCATATTTCCATTCCTTGGCCATTAATAATCCACTGATAACCGCGCTGAGTCAGCGGTGTGTGCATTATGCAGCTTCGCTGCTGATTGTATGGAAGAGTTTATTTGTGACATAACAGCAAAACATTTTGTTTTGTTTATTTATTTTGTTTATTATTTGTTTATTTATTTAAAAGTAGTAAAACATTCTAGTTTTCATTTTTTTTATTTTATTGTAAATAGAGAAGGATTATAAAAAGTAATAATATAAAATAATATAAAAATGACAAGATAATATAAATTAATGAAATATCATGCTTGCTAAAAAATTAATAAGATAAGATGTGCAGTAATAACATCTTTGTTCCATGAGTTTGCCATCCAAACAATATCATTATTATTAATACATCATTGTTATCGCATTTTCGGTGACGTACATCGATGATAATTTGGCAAAACCGGACGAACGGTATAGAACGCAACGATCGTGCGCTGCGTTCTACCATTGCATAATCGAGGTCGACTTAATGAGTAATCTTCGATACTTCTAAATAGTCGACGATTGTTAAAACGGCGTTTCGTTTATGGTAGTGGAATTTTTTACTTATCTGCTTTTATTTATCTTATCTTTAAGATTTTTCCATCGCTCGTAACGTTTCATTCATTGCGCGTAACATTTTATTATCACATTATTCTCTTTTCATTTACAGTCTATACTTTAGTTCTATACTTTATCTATACTTTAGTTACATTCTCCTGTGCATCTACTTAATATTCTTCTCTCTGTACGATTTTCGTATAGAATACGCGAATGGTGGAAAAACCAACAATGGGTACTAGAAAAGTCATTTGAAATAGAGACGTGGGGGTATAAAGGAGTGGTCGATTACTTGTAAGCGCCGTTTAATTGTGATGCACATCGTGACACGTGTCACGGCATGGCACGGTCGGTCACGCATTCACGTTGATTACATCGACGACATGCGAATCTACAAGCACCCTCGTACGTGCCATCTGAGCACCGTTAATAAGAAGGTGAACGTAAGGGATACAACTGTTGAAAAAAAAATTCTTTTCGCAAATTTAATAATCAACGTACATAAGTTGGTTATAAACAGTGGAAAAATAATTATTTATTTATAATATATTTTGATATTATGTTGTCGAAGACTTTTCTGAAATTATTTTATTTTATATCGAAATTGTTTTAAAATGATATTTTCGTCTGAGATTGATTATTTCAGTGATTAGTTTGGATGAAGTAGTAATAAGATAGTAATGAGAGTTATACAAATGATTGCGTATGATTATTACACTCCAACGGGCATTTCGCTTCAATTATTCAGAATTACGTTTAAAGAAGAATACATAAATTATTAAAATTGAAAAGATGCGAACGCGATAATTTGCGGTACTGCTTTGTGCCAGGTACATGGGATTGATATGACATTCAATTCCGCAAATGTAATGGTAATTGTCGATGGTAATTGGAGAACATATTATTGATTATTATAGTACCGATCATCCTTTATTTTCCATATGATGAGAGTATATGATTCTTTTCCTCCTTCTTCGATCTTCGATGAAAAATAACAGATGCAGAAATCGATTATTTTTTCATCGCGAGTACACGCTTTATCTGGCATTTGTATTTTTTTTCCTTATGAAAAGACTCGTATAACATATACGATTGCGTGTATATTACGCTAAGAATCGTGTATGTGCTCTATGTACCATAATCAAAGATACACAGGTGTACTTGTATTCACTTTTGCTACATCGCTTCATGAAATAATCACTTCACTCGTATGAGGGGAATTACGTAAATGAGAAAATGGAACATTGACGATGATTACATTTAAGATTAGTTACATTCTACAGCTGTCTAAATAGAAAAGAAAATGGCACTATTATACATTTTATACATTTTATTATCGATTGGATAAATTAAATGAATATTAAAGAAAATGCAAAAAAGAAATTTTATTTTTGCACGATTTTCATAATTTTTGTTTATGTGACATTGGATAAATTAAATGACAAGTTTTAGTTGTGTCATTTTTAAAATAAAAGAGCGATTTGTCTCTACTACGATAGAACGAATTTAAATCATTTAAATAAAAAATACAGGAAGAGAGGGGAATTTGTAAATATATTTTCAAAAATTATTCATAAGTATATTTAAGCTGTTTTTTTTAGATATGTAAATTCAGCCTTTCGTACAGTTGTACTCTTATACAACTTGCGCAAAATCATTAATTCAACAAAAATATTGACCAAAGAAAGAGATAAAAACCTACACATAGATCAATTTGAATTGACTGAATGTATCATTTAAAATTTAAGATCCGAGTTCGATTGGCTGAATTAATATTTTTCGTACTAAATTATTTACACAGGGTTTTAAAAATGCTAATTAATATCGATAATATTAAATTGCTTGTCAATTTAATGTGTGATATTACTATTTCAGTTTCATCTAAGACTGTACTTTAAAATCAACAAATATAATCGGCGCACAATTTGTTTGGATTGTACAATTCACAAAAAATATTAGACCTAAAAATTTGTCTTAACCGAATATGGTGATTTTAGATTCATTTGTGTTTAATTTCATCGATTTTCTCTTAATAAATTTTTAAGCTTTATCAGAATTGTCGGTGATAGCAAAAGCTGGTGCAAAATGGCTCTGAGGTTATTCGCAAGGACGTCCACATATGTAACTCTCGCGCTCGGCTTTAACTAAACTCAATCGACACGTCTGTTCACGCGATTCGAAAGTGCAAAGCGAATGGAATTTTTTCCCATCCCGTTCCTCGTGACGATGCCCTCTCGCCTGCGCGTTCGATTTCACCGTGCGAGAAAAAAAATTCCATCCGTTTGTGTTCCCAATCGTCTCGGAGAAGAAGTGCGCCGTTTCGCTAGGTGACATCGCACGATGACATCTCCGAGTTTAAAGAACCGCTAGCGGACTATTTAACATAAGCGAATAACATATAGACACATATAAAATGTTATTAATGATGGAAATAATGTTGTTTTATAATCACACTTAGGATCTGTCTTGGTATCGGCAGTTTTTTTCTCTTGTTCGTGTCGAACACTCGTGTTGCAACATTTACCAGCCTTGAAACATGTTTGTATTTCACATTTATTGCTAATATTTTATTTGAGCTAATACTTTATATGTTTTTCATAGAATTTTCCTTCATTAGAAGCAATAGAAAGAATATAGAGCACCTTCTTCATTAGATTTTTAAAATGTAAAATCTTTTATTATTTAATATTATTATATGCTACACTGTGAAAAAATATATTAAATTTTAATAAATATTTATTTGTATTAATGCTAATTAAACATTTACAATAAATAAATATTTACTCAATATACAAAAAAATGATTGTTAAATCAAATTTAATCTTGTATTAAATATTATAAATATATCTTTATATTTAGTAAATGTTTAGTTGATACTATTCAAATAAATGATTTACTAAAATTTAGAATATTTTATTTCCTTGTAGAGTTAAAACAATTAGATTTATCATATCATTTTTTTGTATTATATATTAAGTAAATATTTATTTACTGTAAATAAATGTTTAATTAGCTAATTCATTAAATAAATATTTATTAAAATTTAGTACATTTTTTCACAGTGTAGTGTAAGATTTATCATATCTCATTTTGCTATTTATATCATATGAGAACCTTAGGATCTTTTTATGATATTCTCGAGGTAAGAAGTGATGATCGAAGGTGATATTATCTGTCCTTGCAATGAATATTTACATGTTTACTTGTACATGCATTCTCGACCAATGTCTGCTTGCACAACACATGACTTGTATTGTCGGAGATATTCTGCTAGATAGTTATGACAAATCTTGATTTGTAAATGATACGCTTAATAACAAAATGAAAATAATTAAAAATTCATCTCATGGGAACTCACATAAAACAGTAGCTTTTTTCTGCCAGTGTTATCTCTTTAATTGATATAGATATTTCCATAGATATTTCCACGGACGACAATCATGTATATATAATTGAGAAGTTTCCGAGGAGATTAGCGAGAGTATTGGTCTAGCAACTTACGACTTTATGATGTAAATTCAGCAAAAAATGATGGAAGACGTCGGAGAAAACGGGACAAACTTTGGTCGGCTGAGTTACTAAACATCTTGTCTCGTGAACTCGTGTCTGTGGCAATCATGGTTTTCGTCATTGACGGACAGTAACTGCATAGTTCGCATTGTACAAAAAATCTAGACACTGTCTGTGTCTTCTGTTTTCATGTCAAGGTAATTAGACGTTTCATCATATCGTCATCCTACGAGCGTGCGACATTATTTTGAAATTGAATAATCGCTGCAGTCGCCCATCTCTTCGCGAAGTAGTACGTATCTTTTTCTAGCTGCTCAAGGGTCCTGTAAAAGGTTTTACTGTGTTGGCGTAAAACTCACTGTTTATGTACTCGCTTTTGGTAGGAAGGATATATTATAGATTGCCGATATTCATTCGTCGTCGCTTATTCGCAAGAATCTTTGCATATATTAGTGCTTCTTTCTAATATTAAGCAGAGCCTCATAATGACAGTCCACTTGCTTGGCGTGAGTTATGCGATTATATAGGCATTCCCCCAAGCGAAATGCCTTCAGTCGTCGACACCGAACGTATATTACGGATCTAGCCGATCCAAACCGGCTTTCACCAACGACAAATCGTCTTAATTCCACCGGTTTCTGGTGCTGGGTCAGTCAATTTATTTTCATGAACAGGGATTTGCTGAGGAGATTTAATGAGCCGATAAATCATTGATCCTTCTTTACATCTTCTAATCTTACACACAGCAAGGCGAAAGACCGAAAATTTACGTTTCTAAAAAATGTTTCAAAGAAAAGAAACAGGAGCCACGTGCGGAGCCACATTAGTATATTCTTAGAAAAAAATCTCTTCCAATAAATTTCTATATAGAATAATTTGTGTATATTTATAATATGTTATAGTTAAAGCCGATTCGTAGAATTAAGAGAAATCGAATGAAGTGCATAGAGAAATATTTTTTATTTCGTATATCTCTCTTAAGGCTGATATAAAAGTTGATTTAAGATACAAATATTTTGAAATATTAATATATTTTTTAATTTAATTATATATATTTACATTTTATTAAATATATATATTTACATTTCATAAAAAGTTTTATTTTATTTTTTTATTTGTAAAATAGCAATTTTTAACAATTACATTAAATGCTTCTTGAAAAAGATATAATTCAGAACATTGTTTCTCATTTAGTCTATTTTTACTTACTTTGACAATTATTTCTTTTGTAATATCATTAGTTATTTAGTCTTTTGTATGTAGTCTCTACTTTGTCATTGTACAAAAATATGCGTGCGTCGACCGATGCTTTGCAATAAGAGTAGAAAAACGTCACGTTGATTATTTGGACGTGCGGTTGTAACGAAGCGTGTCTATCTCTGCGCCGCATAATTTTCGCTGCTAGTGACGCAATAGAATAGGCACGCGATTCGCCACGTTTGCGGTTTAATAAATCCACCCGCGTGCACGACGCAATTTTAATAAAATTATCTGGCACACGAATGAAAATATCTCGACGTCAATACAGCACGAGAAATAAGTTATAATCGTTTTGCAAAAACACTTTGATCATTTACCTTCTAAGAAACATAACAATAATTACGGAATATCTGTTTTTATCATACGATTGTAATAACCTTGTGGACATTTCAATTATTTGCACAATGTATAATTCTTTCTTCTTAGCAAATTAACATCAGGCCTTAGACAGGCTCAATATGCTTTTTATCCATGAAAAAGTCGATGGTAAAATTATCACGGACGCGAGTAGCAATCGCTTTTTATCGCACAGGAGATATGGCGATTGTTCAGAGAATCACGCTTAATAAAGAACGTCGAGCACGTACACGTGAAGTTAAACTGACTGTATTTCTACATTCGTCTTGATACATTTCTTTCGATATAAGTTAATAATATTTTGTATTTTGTAATAATATTTATTATTTGATTTTTGAATTTGAACACACACGAGAAATATATAAAATTTTAAAATAAAAATATACAAGTTGTAAAATTGGAATATGAATTGTATTTTTTTATACAAAACTATATCATCTTTTATGTCAATTTAAAGATTAAATAATTATAACTTAATTATATTAATAATTCTTATTAATAATTCTTATAGTATAGTATAGTATATCTTATAGTAAGTTATAATATATTTAATGTAACAAGACAAGAAAATCACTATAGTGATGTTGAAACAATATTATATTTTTAGGCAAAAATACAATGAAAAATAATGAATTATTACAAATCTTACTTAAGGAAAAGCTATAAGATTTAAGAAATAAATCCCACCTTTTAAAAATTAATTATAATAATTATATAAATATTAAACTGCAAAAGCAGTACGTGCTTATATTCTTTCTGTTTATCATCTTTTTATTTGAGTGATGTAATTTAATAACTATAGATTCTTATAAGATTTTGTTCTTAGTGGTCTTATATGTCAATTTATTTTGCAGATCGCGTGCATCACAAAATTGTATGCATATCTGTTCCTTGTATTCGCACTAAATGTACTTGTAAAATTGATCTTTTCATAGTGATTTAATATTATTCTATTTATGGCCATTTTAGGCTGATTTATTTTCTTAAAGGATAAAAATTGATATGACGTTTATATTAAATGAATTGAAAATAAGAAATGCAAGTATAAAGGGGATTATCTCGATAACAGTTAATTCTGTAGATCTTTCTTCCTCAAGAACAATAAAATGAATTCGTCGTTATATGCTTCTTCCTGATCGTGATGATTGTTCGTTACGCTACTATAATTAGCATATACCCCTGGCGCTTGATTAATATTTTTGTATCATACGGGTATTATACATAACGAGAGCTGCCTCGTCACAGACCCGTTTTAAAGATTATGCAGCCTTGCCGTTCTCTCTCGAAAGGTTGCTGTTTGTCACGATGTTCACGTTTACGGATTCTTGTTTGCAGAAGTGACTTCGAGAAAGTCATCAAATATGCAAAAATTAGTTCTAATAACATATTACAATGTCTTAATATTACAAACTACATATTCTAGACATGCTAAAAGTATTCATTAATGCAAAAACCGTGAATCAGGTGATAATTAAGTTAGCAGGTTGATCGATTTGACAAGAGATGACAAACTATCTTCATTCTTTCTTCATATTATCACTGAAAAAAAGAGTTTGATAATAGTTACCAAATGATGAATGCAATAATTCCAATCAAATTCCGTTAGAATAACCAAAAATAAATTTTATTTTTTTAAATATTTAGTAATTATTACTAAATGATTGGTTATATTATTATATATTTGTGATAATACTTATTAAATTTTTAAGAAAGTAAAATTATTTTTAATTATATTACCAAATATTTAATTGAAATTATTTTACTCAACATTTGATTACGAGATCCTTTTTATACATATACTTAATTGAGAAATCTACAATGATGGTGCTAAAATAATGGTAGCAAATAAATTTTTAATCTTATTCTTTCCAAAAAAAACATTGCCTTTTTTTATTAAATTGACCTATGTTACTAATTTTAATTGGTTATTATTTAATCGCAATAAAATATTGTAAAATATAAAAACATTATTGGTTGGTAAGTAACTAGAAATTGGTCTAGTATTTAAGTGTAGATTACAGCTGCATAAATCAAAAATAGACACACGCGATGCGCAGAACCAAGGCAGCAATCTGATAAAGAAATGCAGGAAGTAAATGTACGTGATCATATCGTTGTGTAGGAAACAATGTGTGTGTAAGTGTAGTGCATAAAATTATATTGATGTGTACGTGTATCTCTGTGTACATGAATGATTTTGTGTAATTGTATGTGTCTTATTCACGTTAAGAACGATGACGAAACTCTCATTTATCTCGGACATACATTAATCACAAGTACTCACGCAAGAACAAGTACTCACTTTTTATTGAGTATTAAGCATCGGCTGAAATAGTATTTTGTAATTTTAGGAGCACTCTTAAATAATTTTTAAATATTATATATAATTTTTTATTTTTATATATTATATATTAAATATAAAAACCATTTTTATTTAATGAAAAGCGATAGACATATATTTTTAATGTATAAAATAATATCTCATGATGTAAGCGTCGTCAATTATTATGCAAATATCATAGACTAACTATTTACCGTCAATAGATTAACCGACAAAAGATTACAATTTATTTTTTAACTGGTTGCATTCCATCAAAATGTCAAATTTATACATAGAACATTTTTATTCACGTTAAATATCAATGTAAATTTTGTAATGAAAGCTATAGAGTGGTATAGAGTACCATTGCTTAGTTAAATTTTGCTTTTGAGAGAGAAGAAATAAATTCTGATTAGTATTGTTTAAAATCCTTTAAAATCTAAAACGTAAAAAACATTTATAATTATAATTGTATGTCTAGGTAGCCGACACGTAAAATGGTGGCGTCGCAAAATGACGGCGGCAGAAGTATGGGCGGCGGCGGCGGTGGTGATGGTGGCGGCGGCGGCGGAGGTGATGACACAGTTTACACGGTGACCGTGAGCGGGGTCGGTTACAGGAACGAGGGTTACAAGGACGACGGCACCGATGGCATACCGCCGGAGCCGCAGAAGCCGCCGCAGCTTCCGGCAGCGGATGATGATACACAATCGCGGAAATTCAAACTGTCGCGCAGTGAAAAATGGCGTATTCTAAAGAACATCGGCACCGTCTCCATCGCTTTTATGGTGCAGTTCACTGCGTTCCAGGGCACAGCGAATTTACAGTCGTCAATCAATGCCAGCGATGGTCTCGGTACCGTCTCGCTTTCGGCCATCTACGCCGCCCTGGTACTCTCGTGCATCTTCGTACCCACTTTCCTCATCAAGAGACTCACCGTCAAGTGGACTCTCTGCCTGTCTATGCTGTGTTACGCGCCGTACATCGGCTCGCAGTTCTATCCCAAATTCTACACTTTGGTACCCGCCGGCGTTCTCCTGGGTCTTGGCGCCGCGCCCATGTGGGCTGCTAAGGCCACATATCTGACGCAAGTTGGCGGTGTCTATGCTAAAATCACCGACCAGCCAGTCGATGCCATCGTTGTACGATTCTTCGGCTTCTTTTTCTTAGCGTGGCAGACAGCCGAGCTCTGGGGCAACCTTATCTCTTCGCTTGGTAAGTCGACAGCTTCAAGTTATTATTATATAGCTTGGAGTTAATATTTTAACACTTTGAAAATTTGTATTTGAATTTACAAGACTACGTTCATATTCCAAAATTATAATTCGTGTATATTCAAAATTAAAATACTTAATTGAAAAATGATAATGAGAAAGGCTTCTGACTAACAGTATAAAGATAAGGACATTGATAAAATCGGTACAAATTGCATTGATTTTAGAATCGAATTTATTAAGCCTTTTCTAGCGTCATCATGTATTTATATACGTATGATTAATAGTTATTATCAGGGCTAATTACATTGATGCTCCGCGAAGAATTGATTTCTGAGAATAAAAATCTCCAATCCTTATTGTTAAATCCTTATTGTTAAAGTTAACAATGATTAACGATTTTTACGCAGTTACGCTAAACCATCATGCGTACTTTCACAAAAGCAATTTTTCTTATCATTCACAAGCGCAATAAAAAACATTCCATGCGTCTCAATAATACACAGCATTTAATGCTATCACTGTCTGTTTTTCATATTCGATTATCAGCAATTCACAATATATCCATTAACGCCGCGCAAATATTCAATAGAGTATGTACACAGTTAGTTTATCAGCTTAACAACTACGTTGTATATATTAACTACATTTCTCTTTGTAAACCAGTGATATTCAGTCTTTTTTAAGGATCGATTTCAGAGGGCCATTTTTAGAAATCTTGCAGATGATATAATTTATTTTGTTTGCATAAAATAAAAAATATAATTTTATATTTTTGACTATGAACTAAAGCAGACTGTAAAAGATTCACGCAGATTGAAGATCACTGCTATTACAGTTCTTGAATCAACAATTGAAGCAAATCATTTCCCACGTTATTATTCTACCTAATTATATAAATCTTAATAAGTTACAAAAAGTTCTCAAATCTAATTCAGTTGAATTAAATAATTTTCAAAGTATAGAATATTTACTTATAATTAAAATAAAATGTTTTGATTTAAGTCAGATTTTGCAAGTCATATTTTACAGCAAGTGTGCGCAGTACGCGCGCAGTAGAAATAGACGTTGCAGTCAGACAAACGTTACAGTCTGACTCAACGTTCAGTTTTTCCCTTGACGTATATTCTCGCATCTTTATACACGGCTTCCGCCGTATACGTGAGGGACAATATAGTCAGTGAGGGACTTATCGAATGAGAGAAGCCGTGAGAGCAATAGAGAGAGAATCCACACACTCGCTAAGAAGAAACAAGATTTATCCGGTATAAACTCGTAGTAGTCGGTTTCCGTACTACCTCGTACGCCTTCCCCGATATGTTTGCATACACATACACGAACGTGTAAAGTATCATTGTATGTCAGTCTTACATGAAGAAAAGTTTCTTCGATTTCTTCGCTCGTTAAGTGCCACTCTTATGATTTCGGCTTAACATTTTATAAGATCCGATAATGCTCTAAACATTCTAATTATTAAATTGAAGCATAGAGCTACAAAATAGAATATATATTAAAATTACATTCCAACTAAAATAAAATTTAAGTTAATATCGTTAACTGATATATAGGGGAAAATAAGAATAACTAATGATAAAGTGCACATTTAGACCTTCTGTTAAACAGACTTTGATTATAAATTGATATAAACATTAAAATAATTTTATATGAAGTTATATACTCAATTTTATATATATATATGTAGAGAGAGAGAGAGAGAGAGAGAGAGAGAGAGAGAGAGAGAGAGAGAGAAAAGGCTCCTATTATGAGATACCGAGTTGATTTTGGGTAAATGCTGAAGGCATGGACAGAATTTAAAAAAATAATAGATCATTTTGAAGGGAATTTTAATAAGCTTTAAGATAATGTTATATAAAATTTAATTTAATTTCCATTTTTTTTTAAATTAAAGAAATATAAAAAGTGAGCAAATCAAAAGTCAAAAAATTGTGCTCCTAATATAAGATGCCCGAGAAATCGATTGTAAAACACAAAGTATATCAGTGTTGTGACTAAAAACTTTATTTAATATTTCTTAAATACAAACATACAGCGAGGGTGCGCGAAAAATAAATATGCGGTACATTATGTTCATTAATTCGTCTTCAGATAGTAGAAATCAAGCATCACAAAAATAGGCAATGTTCATTCTGGTCTTTTTTTGTACAATAACATTTATACTTTAGCAACGATTTTTACTATGACATGAGAGCATGGATTATTTTATATTAGAAATACTCTAGGTATCTCATATTACGATTTCCACGTCTTATGATTTTACCAAATCTAACTTCTGTAATTAAACAATTAATATATCCCAATTAATATATATTAAACAATTAATATATATATTTTTCTATTAGTACGACCT
>NW_017259254.1:2983967-3015648 GCF_001594045.1 Atta colombica | reverse complement strand
TGAAATTTGAAAACATCCAAATTCTAAAATCTCTTTTTACAATGACTATAAGCATGATCTAATAATGAATTTTCTACTAAATAGTTTTCAATCCAAGAGTAATAAATTCATGGTGGAATCAATAGATAGCATCTATTAGTTTAATAGAAATGCCACTATCTCATAATAGGAGGCTTCCCTTTATATATTATTCTGTATAAATAGAGATAGTTGTCGCTTTATTTAATTTATGTTAATAATTCTTCTAAAGGAATGAGAAGTTAAATGAGATAAAATAATATATAAAAATAGTATGTACATAATAACAAGTAATATTAATATTTATTAAATACATTTATACATTTTAATAATAATAAAAGAGTATTCCATTTTAAAATATTACTTTACGTAAGTATAACGACTATGCAGATAAGTTCGTCTTAAATCATTATCAATTATTTAATGGACAGAGAAAAGCCGATGCCATTGGCGCCAGACAACATTCACAAATAAACAACAAAGGTCAAGATCATTTTGAGTCCTTGTCGAGGTCGACATGTGCGCAATATTATGCGCATGGCGCAATGGCCGGTAGTGACATGAAGGTTACAGATTGCAAGTACTGAATAATTCTTCGAAATCGACGAGATCTTTATGGAACGTTTATATATCTGAAGATAACGAATTTCGTATACATTATGACATCGATTATGGAAGAAGTCAGAATTATACCACGCATTGAAGACATTTATATAACATGATCAATTATCCTAAAAAATCTGGTTTATTTTTTCGAATTAAAGTCTTAAATTTTAATTTTGTAATACCAAACTAATTAAATTCTTAATAATCTGTACAGTTATAAATTAATCAATTGCATCCTGCAATCTAAATAGATCCAATTTTTTGCTACCTTTGGAATCAATTTTTTATTACAGAAAATTTTGAGGAAGGTCATCATTCATTTTAATATTTTCTTTTAATATCTTAATAATTAGATTATGATATTGAAAATACAGAGGAAGTAAAGTGAATTTAAATGAACAGTAACAAATTCTTTTATTTTACTCTGTTTTTTAACCTTATCTTAAAAGTTTGCCTTTTATTTAAGTTATTTAATATCACAGAAATATTAATTAACTTTTTTAAAAAAAAATTTGAATGTGAAATTCAATGATCAAAGATACATGCATTTGTAAATTTTGTCATGCTTATATTTTGCGTCTTTAATCTTCCGCTAAAACGTGTCTGATTATAAATAAGCATTTTCTATTGTGCAATCATTTCTAGTCTACGAAAAATATGAAACAATTTTATTTACAAAAATTGAAAAATATTAAGACAGAAATTATTTATGATATTTTAAGAGATTAATATACTACAGTATATTAATGAGAAATTGTACACTTTGTATGTAAAATCATACACCTTGCAATCGCATAATTAGATTGAATAATTTCCGTGCACACATCTTTGTGCGTGCTTGCATGATAATAATGTTAAAAAGTAGACATTTCCGACAATTGGTGACGATAGTGGGAGAATCGCAAAACACGTAATATTATTAGCACTACTCCGGTGAAAGTTCTTCTGGTTGACGCACACGAACCGGTTAATATAAATTTCTAGTATGCTGATAGGTTTTACTTAGAGTTATCGATTAATTCCTATCCCGGAAAGTGTTCAAACGTTCGCGTGAAGTTACGAATAACAAAATTCCTGACACGCCGCAGCGATAGAAGATGAAAGTCGTACGTGTCAGTAGTTCCGGTCGATGATTTAACCGACGAGAAGCGCATGGCCATTAATTTTTCGCTGCAACATAACCCGTGCTGCAATTTGTGTTGAACGATTTCTCGATACACTCGGAAAGGTTTTTATCGTCACATAGACGTGCAGGGCTGTATTTGAAATATTTTTATTTAAAACACAGCATTTGCAATACAGTTAGTATATTTTGTATTTTTTTTACTGGAGCATATGAAAGTTATGAATTTTGTATTTAAAATTGAAAGATTGAAAGTTTTTTATATTTCATAATTCAAATAATAAGATCGATTGTCAATCTTAATATTTGAAATACTTTCAATCTTTCATTATTAATAGTGAAATACAAAATACAAAATATTTTCATGTGCTCTGTTGAAGTACAAAATACAATTGAAATACAAAATACAATTGTCTCATAAATATTATTTTTCAAAAAAGTATTTTAAATACATGTCCAGCCCTGTAGACGTGTATACTTTGTTATACATTATATCACATATATGCGGGAAAATAACTCGTGTATGACCGATTGCACGTTGATGTGTTTTAGCGTCATTGCAATTCGGGGCGTGTAGCTTGATTTCTAGTCGATGTATCTGATTCGACTCGACACATCGAATATCAACGAGATCTTTCGAGAAGGCTCCTCGTAAACGAATGCATTCGAACGCATATCGTACACTTCCTCATTAGCGACAGTCGTGCGTGGGCCGCGTTTGCACAGCTGCTTGAGAATTTCTTTCTCCGTTATTTGCGAGCATTTCTCCTCTACGCTTCGTCGATCAGTTCAGTGATCCTTACTTATTAACAAAATTTTCTCTTCAACAGAACCACCGTTGAGATTGAAATAATTTTTGTGGCGATATAAAATTACGAATGTGATAAGAACACAGTTAAGTTTGCCACAAAATTGAAATTAGGAAATTGTCAAAGAAATTAAAAAATCAAATCAGAGAAGTTGGATAAAAATCAGGAAATTTTGCAAAACGTTTTGGAAAATTAAAATTCTTGATTTTAAAGTAGTTTAATATACGTATGCAGTTTTGAAATACTATCAACGTAATTAAAAATGCAAACAGTGCCAACAATATTAATAATAATTGATTTGCTATATTAAATTGATCTTTTAATTAATGGTTTCCAAGTCAAGACGAAATTACAAACAATTTTAAACTATTATCGAAAGTCAAGGAAAAGTATGAAATTTTATCTGGAAATCAGAGAAAGGTTATAGAATTTTAAAATTTCTGATAATTCTAAAAGTGCATTAATGCATACATTTTATTTATCGTGGGATTTTTTTGTGTTTGTGTGCAGAATTTTCGCGTAAAACGACTTCGCAATCTCGGCTGTCTTAATGGCGATAATAAAGCAATCAGGACACGCTAGCGATGTCTATTGCATCCCTGTCAGAGGTAACCAGTTGTGATTTACATTCGACAAAGGTCTCCTCTGACTTCACGCGCCATGAATAAAGGTACAGAATGGATCCTTCCATGGATACAACCGTGACCTCGATGTACGTCGTCACCTCCACTGGGACGAGTCGACGCGCATAATCAATTTTTCGTTCGTGAAAAGGAAAGGCGTAGCGTGCATAATGCGTTAAACCGCGAATCCGCAAAATCGATTAGGGAAGATTCTTCGGCGGTGAAACTCGTCCATGAAATATTGATTTACGAAGTGTCCAGCTTCGCTTTAGTGCGCGTCTAGTTCTCTTCTCGCGACGAGACCGGTGTATGTCAGTTTCCGGTACGGCGTAACAGGTCGACCTCTCGATTTATCGCTCGCACACACATTTATCGTGCGACTCTTCGAGCACTCACTTCACACCAGCATAATCGACTTGGTAATAAATTGTTACGCGTTCCTCGTTGTTCAGAATACACGCAGTTACTAGGGAGATCCTTCACGTCGATATCCTCCTACCGATTTTATTTCTCGAACGTAATATATATGACTATAAAACAGCTTTCTCGTACAAACTTGCATCACGATGAGAAATTTAGATCTTGAACTTTGCAGAATGGTCAAAAAACACACTGCAATATGGCGAATGTCATGCAGTTAATTCATTATTAATCTCAAAAATACTGTGTTCTTTTTTAATTCTTTTATTAATAATTGTGTATTTTTAATAAATAAGTCAATTGTTATATTTGCATACATATTTAAATGAATATTTTTTAATTATAAATATTACAATATATTTAATAATAATTGTTTTTTCTTTTAGAAGGTTAACATAAAAATATCTTCGTCTCTACGGATGCGAAATATAAAGAACAATAATTATTTTCAAGTTATTCATATAATTTAAATTTATTTTTTCTTTTAATTGCATTTTCATAAATAATCATGCTCTTTAATCATAAAAAAATGTAGTAAAACAAGATTGATTTTCCTTGTAAAAGATATAAAAAATTTATTAGTGTAAAAACATTCTATCAAAAAGAAATTAAACCATTTAGCACTAATAAAGAAAAGTAAATCTTTATTAATTTATGAATGGAGATTTTTTTCTTTCTCGTTGTGTTTTTTGTTTTTGAGTTAAATTCGAAGAAGTTTAATAGAGAAAGTGTAAATGTTCGAAATCATTCATAGGTTACTTTCAAATTTTATTATATTTATCAAATTTTATTACATTATATTACAGTATTGAGCGATGGCGGACATTCTGGTGACGATGGCAATAGCACGACTAGTAGCTGGGAAAAAATCAAGTCGTGCGGTGCGGATTTCTGTGTCCTTGGCAACGGAGGCCACGAGAACCTGGAGCGACCACCGGAGTCGGAGATCTATGAAATCTCCGCGATCTACCTCACGTGCGTTATCGTCGCAGTAATCATCGTCGCTCTGTTCGTCGATCCTCTCTCCAGGTGAGTGCCGAATATATGGATAAGCCATCAGTCGTGATGTTAATTCTCGTTTGTATTGCTTGCCAATATCGAGTTGACATCTCATAATATCTCGTAATAGAATAATACATCGCACAGGCAAGGCCAGCCGTTGAGAAACGTTAGAGAGTAGTCGTGCTTAATAAACCTGATTCTCTTTTTATATGATACATTTTTATATGATAATTATAACGATAGATAGAGATAATGCGCCAAATGTTAATCGATCGAATTACATATTTATGTGCACAATATATCAACTTTATCGATAATACAAATCTTTATGCTGCTATTGGAGCACTAATATTTAATATACTGCATCCAGAGAGATATCGATTAGTTATTTATTATCAGTTCCTTTTGAAGAAGAAATAAAGTTAGATAAAATTATACATTTTCCTTTGGAACCATTGTTATAAATTAAAAATCGTACATGCATATATTATATTATAATGTATATTTAAAAATCAAAGAAAATGAAACCGAAATCCTTCGAAATCTAAACGAATTCTTGTGTGAAAAGTTAAAGAAAGTTTTAACTTGAATTATTCAACGTGGAGATTTAATTCTGCTTATATAATAAATATTTTATTCTCCAATTAATATTAAACGGGAATTTTAATACATATTTAATTTGAGACTGTTTAATAAAATATCTTTTTGTCATTGAAAATATATATATATATATATATATATATATATATAAGTTACGAAAAATGATAAACTTTTATGATTAATTTCAAATTTTTATTAAAACAAAATACAAACCCATATTAAATGTTGCATATTTTCGCTCTATCTATTTTATTTTTTTAATTTATAATATGCGTCACTCTTTTAAATAGATATAAAAGTATTAGATCACTCTATTAAATACGATTGCAATGCATCGGATACTTTCAGTTTGCAAAATAGTTAGAGGATTAGCAAAATAGTTAGGATTAGAATGTTACTACGGTATTCCCAGATAGATGAAACAAATATCTCGTTCTGTCTCTATCTATTTTGATCTATGTGAGTAGGATGCGAAATCTGTTCGCCACAAAGAGGTTTATAATTACGCTTTGAATCAACAACGAAGCTTAGTTGCAGAGGTTGAACACGCTGTAATTATGCGCCACATGAAAGGTGCGCGGCACGGTTAACAAAGGAAGCTGCCTCTGCCATTCGTGCTGTCTTATCAGTGCGCACGATCACTGACAATGATATATTTTATCCGCGATTTTGCACTGAATTACGTAGCTCAAACTGTCATCGCCCGTTACGATCGTTTTATGAATATATATAGAGATGTCACGCAATCGCACGTTGGATTTTCGTCGCCCGGCTGTTCCAAGTGTAAACGACCGAACGAGAATAAAACATTTTTTCTTCTCTTGATAAGAACAGAGAGTTGTTTTTGCACGATGTCTGTGGCCGGGAAAAGATGTGTTGTTTTGTCATAAAATTAGTATAAGATAATCGAAGTCTCGAAAAGTTCTTGTTTAGAAGAAGTTCTGTTTCTTAGAATCACTGTACAGAATGTAATTTGAAATTTTTCAGTCATTTTTAATTCTGCCACGCGATATATATAGTTTCCCAGGAAAAGGAAATTAATTCATCTGATTCGCGATAAAAGAAGTTAACTCACGTTTTCTCTGGTTGTCTCTTTCTACAATAATCAACTCAATTATATAGTTATACTCATCGTGATTATCATGTTACCAACGTTATGTGGCTTATCAGATAGTTTGGAAAATTTAAAAATCATACTTTTCAAGAGCGGCCGTCTCTTTCCTATTATTTTTTTCAAAGACGGTGAGCAACTAAGTTGTAGCCGTTTTCACGGTGCATCGTCAGAGATTACTAGTTTGTGACAACATATCGTCAATGATTCATCATTGGAGGATATGCGAAAATTAAAGAGCAGAAGAGTAGTCAAGCTCTTGCGGTATTACGAAACGTAGCTTGATAGACGTGATCCGCGAAACATCAGCCCGAATTTCCTCTCCCCTTATTTCCTCTCCTCCGTTTCGGATAGCTGTAACCAATGCTCTGCTTATGATTGCGAAATAGCGTACATCCGACAGGATGCGCCGACAGTTGCATAACGCTACACGTAGCGTGAACCGTACTTATTAAAAGTCGGTAAGTTTCTGGAGGCTCTTCACGTTGCGTCAACGCAATATCTATCCTTCAGCATGTTACACAGCTAGTCTATACTGGAAAAAATTTATATTTTTTTACATGGATTACTGAGAATAATTAACTTGAGACTTTACGACTTCTCGTTTATCAGAATCATGATAAAAAAATATCCAGGGGCGTCGGTCGATAAAAAGTTGATAAATCGATTGCAACAGAATGCCAACCTTGATGTTAGAATTAATAATCCTAGAGATAATATATTTATCACTCACCGTAATAAAACGGAAATATTATTTATAGTTAGCATTAAATGAAAGGATTGGCTCATGGACATGGAGAACATAATAATTCTCTTTTAGTGAATTGATGGAATCATTATTGCATCCATAATTAATTACAGAAAATATGATTAAAAATAGTTAAAAATTGCAAAATGGTTAGATCCATCTAAAAAAGAAATAATGAGATGTCAATAACGAAATAATACGCCGATATAATGTAGCCGCGTCATCTCGTGGAACTTTAAATATATATGTATTAAATATATACATATATATTAAATATATATGTTTTAATATTATATTTGTGAAGTCGTCACTGTCATTTCATTTTTATCACCGAATAGAATCGTTCTCTCGTATTTATCCTGTCGAGAGATGTTCAAGGATATGTCCGTCCGGATGTATGCAACTCTTAATGATATGTTGTCCGCCAAATTATTATCGGTCCGAAGATTAGATTGCAACTCGACGTTACAAAGTCTTAGAAAATATATACCTCGGTCAGTTACACACAACGCTCTGACACACACTAACTACCCCGTTCCCAATTAATACAGTCGATTTTCCGTCACTGATTATGAGAAATAGAAATATCATTAATATAGACGTGACATTAAAAACAATTCTATTGAAGATGGCAATGGAGAAGAAAAATCATCAATCTACAGGGCTATAGATCTTATTTTCTATAGGAATATTCGGTCGCTTTCTGTTTAAAGTTTTTATGAACAGCTGCGTTGAAATATGTGTGTTCAAACTTTTCTTATCGCGCGATATCAAGGTTTCATTCAATGCGACGAAACCCTGCAAATCAGTCGACTCGAACTCCTCGCGAGGAAGGAACAAATACGTTAGAGCATTACGTTCGTAATTACTCTGAATTGATAGATGCTATCATGTCAGATTTATTCGCGGTTGTAATTATGGTGTTACGTGTAATTATGATTCCATGACTTCCGCGATGACATATTCCATTATTTCTGTATATACTATTTTGTGTAGGATTCTTATGCTTTAATTTATTTTTTCCGCAATTTTAATGAATATAATTTTTTAGACGAATGTAATAATCTCTTAATGTTTTAAGGTGTGATACTGAGGATGACTTAATAATAAGAGCGAAATGTATGTTCTAAGAATTTGAAATATATAAAAATCTGACTTATAGCCCCTTCTTGTTATTTATTGTTTAAAAATTTATGATTAAGATTAGCAAATTTCTGTCTATCTCGTAATAATACTTCTTTTTATAAATAGTTACTAAGATTTTGTACAATTTCATTATTTTCTGCATTTTGATAAGCTAAAAAGTATCCTTGAGATTCTCTATCGCAGTTCTCTCTCGCTATGTTTCGCTCTTTTATCATTCTAATGATGAATCTGTCCAGAACTCTGTAACTATACATTCTTAACTGCTAGAAAAATTTACGGCCACAGAGCCATAATTCATAAATTGTTTCTTTGCAAGGTCGCGCCTCCTCTGATTTACGTTGGCGCATGTTTTTGATAACGTGAAACTCACAATGTCAACACTACAAAAAACGACGATAAAGCAACGTCTGTAGTTGCAATATCTTCACCATGTATACGGTGATTCCAAAGTGTAATATTTTTGACTATGAATACTTTCAAAATTTTTTGCATTGATTTTCTATAGAAAAATTCTATACAAAATCATCATTTATTGCAATCTTCTAATTGCTTATATTTCGTGTTTCAATTAAATCAGAAAAATGTTAAAACAAAGTTATTTCAAGATAAAAAAATGAGATCTATTTTACGTTATTTTCAAATTTAATTTGGCAAAAATCTGTAATTTTGAATTGCTTAGTAAGCAACTAAATAAAATCAATTTTTAAATTAATTTATACTAATATTTGCAATCGAAAAGAAGGTTTCACAGTGACACTCTGTATTGCATTTATCGTAGTTTGCAGCGAAACGAATGTATCTAGGACACGCGACGGCACGTATCGATATAACTTCTCATATGCTGCTTGTATTTTCGTTTAAAATCTGTTGTCAAAAAGCATTTCTTTACGTTATCGCTTCAGGAGAAAAATATATTTCTCTCATGCACAAACACAATTATCGCGTGTTTGAGAAAATTGCAAATGTAAAAATTGCAAAAATAATAAAATAATAAAATAATAATAATTTATGTTGCTCAAATTAAGAATTCTATTGTAATTATCTTTTTAAATCGATTATTGAAAGAAAATTCGAATATTTTATATTACGTTTTAATTCGTAATTTTGTCATACTATTAGTCTATATTCAATGCATGATCTCAATTCTCTCTCGTTAATGCATTCTCGTATTTTTCCATTAATGATTCTTTTGAGAGACAGGCTTGTGTCGATGTTTAAATCACAGTATCTCTTTCCGTTTCTCTCTCTTTCCAAGCATTAAAATCTCGCGATTGCCAACGTTGCGTAATCTGCAAACCGATGTATCATGATACACGAGCGCTGGCGCGCTTCATTCATGCGATCGCTTACGAAGATATTCGCCATTCGATAATCGCCCACGATGAAACGCATGCAACGAGCGATCGTATAGCGCGCATAATACCGATGCAGTTAGAAAAACTGACGTTTCCCTCGTTCACGTATCCCTTTCCGGTCGACTCGGTATATACGCATGCCGCTAATTTATCTTCGATCGTAGACGTGTATACTGAGCATTAAACAAAAATATGTGTACAAAATATACCACATGTCGGGAATACTTGACTCACTTTCGATATCCGCTTCGACGGTCTTAAACGCGTTGCGTATCTACTCGATGTATTACAAGCATTATTATAGTGATAATAGTGGATTATATCTTCAGAAAGTCTTTAAATTAATAAACTAATTGAACTATTTAAATTAATAGATTAATTGGGTTTAGATTTAAAGAGAATAACTATTTTATTATTATATATAAGAAATTTTGAAATACCATTTAATATGCAGAAATGTATTTTAAATATTTATTTTTTTTAAATTGACTATCTAATTGATATCTAAACAATTAATATATATTTATTTATACTTTTTCAAACTTAATATAATAAGATTAGAAAATTAGTTAAATATCTTGAGATACGAAATATGTATACGAGTAGTTATGATTAAAACACAAGTGCTCTGTATTTATTTCCTCTAAATGAAATGCATCATTGATAGATTCGAGAAATAGTGAACCTGTTTAACGAGAGCAGTTGCTAGTTTGTTAATGTACATTTATTGCTGTAGCAACAAACGTGACTACATCGTTGCAACTCGAAAGGCAATATTATTAAGAGAAAGACAATTCTGACCTGCATAACATTTACTGCGTTGTCGAGAAAAGCGAACCGCAAAACGAGACTGCGATAGCCGCAAATTATATCGAAATCGATGTGCTAAATATATAAGTTATATACATTTCCTCTTAGAAAATCCAATTTAATCTTGTGTGTTACAAATTGAATAATCATAAATAATAAATTAAGCTTGTTGCTATAATCATTTCACAATGTATCTCTCATTTTGTTTCTAAATTCGCAATCGGATAATAACTGTTAATATATATACTATATTATCGAATCTAAAAATTTAATTTGTGATGAAAGAAAAGAGAAAGAGTGTTTAATCGAATCAATTTGCCAGAATTAATTTCGCAAACAAAGTCCGTTGAACTTTCTCTTCGGGAACGTATTGTCCATAAAATGTCGAAAGATCTGAGCGTGTTATGAGTACTTATATGTTGTCAATCTCTCGCTCTTTCCTTCCAGAGTCATTCGTCGTAATGACAGCATCGTCCGTGATGTCTGCATATTACAGGGAATGTTATGTAAGAAACGAGTGTATTAGATCCGTACGCAGATCGTGGTTGAGACATCTCCGCTATCTTCCATTTGCATTGCTTCCAAGGCTGCATTATAACGGTTCTGGTCTGTGCATGTTAGAAAGCACAGCGGAACTGTGCTCGTGAAAATGTAAATTTGTTTGAAAAATGCGAGAAGAAATTCTTAGATTACAGTGACATAAACGTTTTCGCGGTCAAGTACAAAAATTGCACATAATCAATAATGAACACAAGAGGAGGACAAATTAGTTATGGTAATCACACTCTACAACGTACTTTTTTACAGTCACTGCTATTGCATTGACTACTATTGAAGTCCATTAAATTGTTCAAGTTTTTGAATTATGTATATGGATTATAACGCGTGGCGACTCGTGCATATATAAATTCGCTCACGATTTTCGCAAAGTATGTATTTAAAATATGTATGCAACGTGCATCAATTCGTTCTATTTTCTCCATTCGAGAAGAGAGGCTGTGGATGATGTAGCGTGAATTCATAGAAGTTACAAATACGAGTCAAATTGATTTTCCGGTTTGGAGACAATGTAAGTGCATTGCGCGACACTCGCGCACGTGACAATTAAAGAAAATGTGCACGTGCCATAAATCTGCGCGGAAATATCAACAGCATCACTATTATAATTATTAACAACAAGAAAGTTCTTTTCTTCTAGTAATAATGAGGCATAGAACACTGCGAGTTGGATTTAACAGATTCAAAAAATCCATCTTGTATCTTTTCTAGATAATTTTATGTTATCGAATAAAATATAAAATAGAAAATTCTACAAATAATTATATTGAAATAGAAGACTAATAAATTAAGACTGTTTTATTCATTTTAAAGATATTATTGTAGTTAAATTGTGTGTGAAATAGAAAATTAATTTTGTTCTTAATTTATATCACAGTTTGGGCTGAACTCCCTTAAGAAAAAGTGTTTCAATATAACTAATTAACTATTTAATATATTGAAATACTTTTTTCTAAGGGATTGTAATAAGTTAGCTAATGATTGACATTGTAAGGTTTAAAAATGAACGAAATTGATAGATCTAAAAATGTATGACAACGCTTTTCGACAATTAAATAATCTACAATTAGGCAATTTTGGCTGAAAAACTTTCTCAAAAATGAATTCCTTCGGAATTCGTGTAGTGAAATATATAAATCAATCGTTATCATATTAATCAGTTTTGATTAATAATCTCTAACGAGACATTCATACTTCAAGTAAGCACAGTGTATATATTAGATGATGTATTAGATGATAATTTCTCTTAATTTCAACGAATATTCGCGTACGGAAATACGTCATTTGTACCAGAGACGAAAAAACGTGATGTTTACAGATTCGTCTTTCACCGAATATGATCAAGATGAATGATCACTTGTCACAATCGCTCAAGCTATCAATAGGCGCCACGATTCGAAAGCAATATGGACCAATGTGTAGATCGCTGTGAAAGATACGTCGAAGATCATTCTGAAGATCACATCAAAAATCACACCGTCCCACATCTTTTCGACGTCTCCTTCCGTCTAAAGAGAATCGTGTACCTGTTTTTGCATAAGTGTCGATTCGAACCGCGCTCTCTACGACTGTCGACGATGGCCGTGGCTTCGGCCGGGCCCAGAAATCCAGCAAACGTGTTCTCAGGAATGCTGTCTCCCCGGGTGGAGAACATTTGCTGTCGAGCGTATGCCGAGCGTTTAGCGTCAAGAGATTTATTTCGCGAATTCTTACCGACGCGGCACGACCATTGCGCCCATCTCGGCTTTAACTTCTCGCGGATCTTCAGGGCTGATTACGTCTGTCTGGTTCATCCGCTAAATTTACTATCGGGCTTATATTCGTTGAATATCGCCGCGAAAAACGCGGCAATAAACTTTCATTTTCGTGATATCCGTTAATATTATTTTTAGAATAAATTATATAATAAAATTTAGTAATACCTCCTCGAACCCTAAATAATTTTATTACTTATATAAATTAAACATTTTTATATTTTATTAAATTCTAAATTTAATGCACTATTCTGCCAAAGTAATAAATTAATAAACTTTAACCTACCTTTACCATTATTCTGTAATATACAACAGGAGTTTTTAAGGTCTCATTATATTTCTTTTATATTTCAGAATATTTATTTATTATAACGATATAATCAAATTTTGTATAATTTTTTATAAGACAAATTTTAGATTCATTCAGATCCAATTATCATTCTGATAATTGTGATAAAATGATGTGATAAGATGAAGAGAACTGACGAATAAAATGTCATGCAACAAGCTATATGAGTAAAATTTTTTAAGGCATTTTTAAGCTTTTAAAATTTTTTCGATTGAATCTGCTATTGATAATGAATACTCTCGCGTGAAAAATGTTATACAGCAATATTATAAAAGCAAGTTTCAACTGCGTAGTTAATCTCGAAGTTTTCATTGACCGAAGTACCGTTCCGCGTGCGATTTTTACAGCGCATAAATCTTTCAGACTACGATCTTACTAAAGATTAGCACTTTGGTCAACGCGAGAATACGATGTTTCCTTTTTTCCTTTTTTATATTAATGAAAAGTATCGGCGTAAAAGTACTAGACGCATAGTATATAGTGTATATCGTATATTACTTACTGTAATAATTAAATTGTTTCATTAATTAATGAAATAGAATTCTATGCATGATGAATTTTTTTTTTAGAATGTACTTTGCTGATTATTAAATAGTTATTTGATAGATTAATGTTAGCAAAAAAAAATCTTTTATATAAAATAATTTTTGTGTAAAATAATTGAGATTTAAAATATTAAATATAACTTTTAATATCATCATGAAAAATATTGTAACAAAAAGTAATTAGATTAAAAAGTAATTAAATAAAACTATTATTCTGTCCAATTACTGATTTATTATAGATAATATAAAATCGAATCATACATCGCTCAATGTTCGTTTATCTAATCGTAACACAAAACAATGAATGAACACGGCTCGAATACGCGGTACCGATCAATGGCAGTGGAAGTTTGCTAATTACGCAACTTGTTTCCGCGTGGCTCATGCTGCACGGACACTAAGTAAGTACATGGATGGTACAATCGTGATGATAATTAATTGCGAGCGTCATTAATCCCCATCCAAGCGAGCGCGCTCTTCCTCTTTGCGAATAGCGGCGCAAAAGTCTGCCGGAAAATCATACGTTCTGAACGGCAGCTGATCATCATTGTTCATTCGCGTTTCCCGCTCTTTTGTTCGCCTAACTCTTGACTTATGCCGCATTATGTATGAAATTATGTTCAATGTAAAATATAACTGCACAGATCACTGTAGTATCTAATATAGTCATATGATAGTCATTGCCATCTCGAAATAAATATCGAATAATTTTATAAAAAGAAAAATAAGTATTTGAATAATGAAGGTAATTAAAAGTTAATGCTGTAAGAAATGCGTAAAAATTTTTTTAAAAACAATAAATAATTTTACATTTTAACACACATACACACACACACATAGAGAGAGAGAGAGAGAGAGAGAGAGAGAGAGAGAGAGAGAGAGAGAGAGAGAGAGAGAGAGATGTTAGGCAGAAATGCTATGTGTTAACTTTAACAAACGTAGATGTCTGTATTATTCTCTCAACTAAAATTGACTAAAATTACACAGATTTTGCCGACAGCGGAAAAGCGAATGAATGAAAATTCCCCCATTATCGCTGAAACGTATTATTAGAATGAGTCGCAATTTTGTCTTCCCGGAATCAGGTCGATTATTACGCGCACTTGCTTTATTTTTGTACATTTGTATCTAATTACACTAAAAACTCATTGTATTCAATAAGCTAATAAATCGGTAAAACGTAATTATATTTTAACTGACTTCTCAAGGGAACATACGGAATTCATAGAATTCCTAATTGTCTTCCAGGTACGGCGAGAAACAACGGCGATCGGACAGCCAAGAATTGAGCGGCATCCAATTGCTCTCTGCTACGGCTTACCAATTGAAGAAACCGTATCAGCAACTGTTGATACCCATCACGATATGGATTGGTATGGAGCAGGCTTTCATCGGCGCCGATTTCACGCAGGTGAGCTTTTCAAATAATAAACGAATTTTAAATAGCGTTTATACCGTCATTTCTAATCTGTCGACGTCAGTAATGGAAACTTAATCATAGTTTCTAGAGAAACAATTTCTACATGAGATTTGATATTTGTTGGGAAAATAAATATCTTTATATATCATATGTATAAGTATTTGAAATATAATCGATATAATATTTGAAATATAATTGGTAAAGGTTTAATGTAATGATCTAAAATATACTTGTAATTCACGAAAAACATAAAAATTCAATTTTTTTATCATCATAAAAATTTAATTTTTATTAAATTTAATTTTTCTTCTTAGCAAGAAACGTTGAATTTTTTTACCATTAAGGAAAGTTTAAAACAGATTATTTGCACAATTAACAATAATCTTTGTCGATCTAACTAGAATATACGAACGAATTTATCATGGTAGATTTATTTGATCGTATGCGTTAAAATGCACGATACTTTCTAATGTTCAGTTTCAATCGCTCACCGACATATAAATCGACGCCAGTCTCTCCCTTTCGCGTACATTGTATAAACGGCAGCCGCCGGTAAAACAATGGCATTCCATTTTGCAATCTACACCGCTACACCGAGTATCGACCTTTTATTGCAAGTCCCCCGGATCCACGTGTTCTCGTGAAGTATTGATAAGGAAACGGCCGTCCTTGGCTTCGTACCAGGATCCGACATTAACGAAGCGCAATGACGTCAACTCGGTCTGACTCTGTAATTACAGTCCGAACTCGAACCATCATCGGGCGGTAAAGAGGCAAAAAAGAGAGACGAATAAAAAAAGCGAAGTTCCGTATTCTCGTTTATAGCGTTCCTTTCTTATTCACGGGCACGTACAGTCGTATTTATTGCGTTGCAGCCACATTCGAAGATTTATCGGCATTGCTCCGTGATAACGTAAAATTGCTGCGAACATAATTATTTGTCATGACGAATGACAGTCTCCGAAAACGGTAAAATCTCGATCGCGAGAGGAATATTTCATTATTGAATATACAACAACAGATATGTCGATATAAAAGCTGTTAGTCGTCTGTGCGAGAAAACGAAAAAAACATCCGGTATAAAGTCAGAGCTAGAGTGAAATGATTCAAGCGTGTCATACGTTATTTTTTGTCACTGCAGATCTGTTAATCGATCCTACATTGTTAGATATCAAGAGAATAACCCAATCTCTTGAATTAAATAACATTTTCAACTTCCAGTTGTGTTAAAACATAAATCAATCCATTTTTGGATTATAGTTTCAAAGTAAAAATGTTCATTAACATATTCATTAATAAACTAAATTTGAGTCAAATTTAATATATTTTCTTAAATTAAGTTGTTTAACTCCATCATTTTAATTAATGATATATTGAATAGGAACAATGTGGCGACTTAGAGATATGATTAAAAATAACTCATACTGGGTATAAATTGACATTATAAATTTAACAGTGTACTAAAGACAATCAACTTAGTGCCATTTTTATATAAAATTACTAATTAATTAATCATCCTTCCATTTGATTGTGCGAGAAGAATTTTGGGATATATCCCGATGGAATTCCGAGAATCTATAGATAGACCTACTTCTGAGAAAACCCGAGGCTATAAAAATATGTATAATGGAAGCTTCTGGTCGGTCATCGAGCTCTGTAACCGGTCTCTCCATAGATTTTCTCTTTTTACACGTTCTTTAACTGGCGCCAGAGTCTGTCTTTCCTGATCCAGTCTTGAACTATCGCGAATCACGACGACAATCTTCGTTATCTTCATCGATAGTAAGAATTCTCACTTATAGAAGCCGGTAGACACTTTTCTTTTCCTCGGCATGGAAATTACCTACGATCGTGAAACCGACGTACATACGTATCATATCCTTATAAATTTTTTAAATCTGCTTTACTAATCTTCGAGGTGGAGATTTATTGCTCCGGTTCCACTTTCTATCAAAGTGTCAATTTTCATTCGACAGATTCTAAGATGGCTTTTATGCCTGGCTCATTACGTCTTTTTATATATTTTAATGTATGTTCTGTTCGAAAACTTATTTGCGTGAATAATAAAATCGGAATGTGTCTGTTAGATTTTTAGTTTATACTTTCTAGGCACATCAATTTTTTAAATAAAATCTCTCTAATTTGGTCACTATTGTATATACAGTGATATTAACAATAAAATATTTTAACCTGTCATCTTTTTTTTTATTTAGCAATGTGAAAAATAATATCATTACAACAAAGTCACGATACGTACGTATATTTATACACATTTCTCTACGAGAAACCTTTCGTTTGACTTCTTTTCGTACGCTATGTCTCGGATAGCAAGTTGTGATCATCAAATCACAACAAAAAATCGATCTGGATCAGCTGAACAGATGTGGAACGCCGTTTCTCGATTAATAACGGCCACATGAGGACGCATGATCGTTCTCTGGAAATACATATTACCGATTATGAGAGATATGAGATTTGCAAGAATTAAGCTTGTGTATAACGATGTGTTTAACGATCTTATTGAAAATTGATTTATATGCGAAGCGTATGATTAAAAATTCCGATTAATAAAACACACAAAGTCTGTTATTAATACATATACATATATATTTTATAATGATTTAAAGTTATAACATTAGAAAATGTGTATGTGTCATTTGTTCATATAATAAAGTAAATTGAAAAGTTTATTACGGTATAAAAGAATTTTTTGTACATAAAAAATTATATTATGGAATATATCTTTTATTAGATAAGAAAAAGGTTAAAATGTACCAGGATAAAACATTGCACATCTCGCTGTGCGAGCATTAAAATCCCCGAGCTTTGAGCGGTTTACGTGCGATTGATCCCGAGATTTTAATAAAACGAGATTATTTTTGAAAAAAAGGAATTTAGATTACGATAAAGTTATTTTTTTTTATTTTTTAAGAAGAAATAGAAGTACTGAAACAAAATACGTCAAGATGTAATTAACTAAAAATAATAACGAAGATGAATTAGAACGTTGTAAAAGAGAAAAATGATTAAATGTGTCACGTGTTGAAATTATACGAAATTGATTTAGAAAGTAAATATACTTAATTAAAATATATGTTCGCCATGAAAGCGATAAGAAGAAAAGAAAAACAAATTTTTAACGAAAGAAAAAAATAGATGTATAAGAAAGAAACATTTATAGTAGACGTTTTTAGTGTGATATATACGTTTGACATGCGAGCAAAAGCATTAAATCAAAAAGTATTTGAATACAGAATGTAGCGCGATATTTGTTGTATAGTATAGGAAATATAATTAAAAGTTTCTAAGAAGTTCTCAGATATACGATAAAAGAAAGAAGAGGTACGATTGTAATCACTGGCCGCGTCCAAATTAATCCCTATTGGAAAGATGGATTTGCGTAATTTATATGCTGTCTAGTAATCGACCCGCCCAATGATATTCCGTATCTTTACCTTCTCTTGGACGTTACGGCATCCCCTGACTGTCAGTAAAAACACATCTCGAAGCGGCATCGAGTTAGTTGATTTTTTGCGATATGATTATGATTAAGCTACTACAGTTTTAATGGATCAGTCTTTTCTTGTCATCGGATTGTCGAGTTCCAGCCATTTTTTTGGAATTGCTCATTTTTGAAATGATCAATCAAAAATATTTGATACATTCAAAAAAAGATTTATTGAGTCTTAATATATATTTTTTTAAATGGTAATAATTAAATGTAAACTTATAGTAAACAAATATTTATACAATATAAAAGTAATAGTTAAATGAAATTAATGATGTTTGTATTAAATAAATATATATTTACATTCAATAAATATTTGCTTAGAAGTATTCAAACAAATATTTATTAAAATTTAATATTTATTTTTCAGTATATTTTCTACGTAAAGATCTGAAATGATACTAAAAATAATATTCAAGACAATGTAAAACCACTTCAAATTATTGGATAGTTTTGTTTTTTCCAAAACAAAATGCCATAAGAATATGTCGTATTTTCTTTACATTACTTTTTACGAATTATTTCATGTAAAAGTAGGTTTTTGTTGAGGTATATTCTAGAACTGTCAGATATTGCTCAATTTACACGAAAATTATAAAAAGAACTTAAGTCTCAAGTAAGGAACTGGAATTAATCGAGGAAGGTCGCATCGGGTGAACCCCCTCATTATTGAACGACCCTGCATTATGGCAAAAATAACCTCCGGTTCCGAGTTGCGACTCGTTCGAAATTGGTTCGCCGATAGGTCGTACGTCGTACATCGTCTTCGACGTCGGGAAGCCGGATAATTGGGCAATTAAATCCGCGCCGAGAAAATGAAACGGAAAGAGAGAAAAAGAAAAAGAAATAGAAAAAGAAAAAAATGAGCAAAATGTAGTAGTTATAGGCTCTGCTGAGTCAGCTGTAGCGCTGGATCTGTTATAAATAGCCCTGTGAGCTTATTCTCGTGCCGATCCGACGATACTGCTTCCATATCTGGAATCTCGTGTACCAGTATTTCTTAACGTATGACCATACATGCATGTGTATGTGTGCACGTGTCGTAGTTACTGTTCGCTCCGGTCTGATCTCGTGAACGCCTCGGGATATATAATCCCATTCAAACGTTCACGGATATCATTCAGTGAAGAATTGCGCAAAAATATTAAAAGAATGCGATGATATATTTCGAGTTCAATGAAATTCTACACTCGACTTGTAAAAGCTATTAATCACGATTTGACACGAAGAGTTAATTAAATACACGCTGCTAAAAATAAAAATATTAATTTTATAAAAATGTTAATTTTATTTTAAAAAATGTTAATTTTAACTTAAAGACATATAGTGGATTTTCTGAAATATGTAAAAATATTAAAATTAATATTTTATTTTTAAATGTATAAGCTCTCCTGATCCTTCCAGTACAAATTTTTTTAAAACATTGTTAAAAAGAATTCAGAATTTTTATGTGATCCACGTAAGCAACAAAAACATTATATTTAGATTTATAGAAGAAATGATTTGCCTATTTTGATTGTAAATTTATTACTGTCAAAATAGTGAAATTTGTTTGTCAATCTTACATTTTTTTACTAAAATTTTTTTAATGTTTCAGAAATTTACTTATCAAATTGTTTTAATGAGGTAGTTGTTCACCTTGAGAGCCACGAATGATATAATATGACATTATGTATGAAAAAGGAAATGTTCGAATACAAATTTTATTGATTTGAAAAAAGATCACTTCAAGCTATCAACGTAATACATTTCGTGTGGAGTTCTTATATATCGAAAATGCTGTTACAAATGTAAAAACTGAATTTTTACACAGTATAAAAGATTACAGCGGATATTACACGCGGTATTACAAATAAATCACTTCATTTTTAAAAATATGTACCTGAGATTATACAATTCATATATTAATTATTACAGGAAGAATTGAAGATATTTTATGCAATAATATGGCCGTGACGTCTAAAATGACGGCGTGTCTGATTAAACGTTGAATTGCTACTTATCGTAAGACGTAAGACATAATTAAATGTCCTTCGGCGTGGCTGCGACCCTGTCGTAAAAATTCTGGCTCCGATATTACGAAGGGCGTCTTGCGTTTAAGTGGGTATTTATGCGTTAACGATCGGCATGAAATGACCACGCGATAAATACACTTTATATATAATGCACCTTCTGTCGAGATAATATTACAAATATGTAAGTAATTGAAAAAGTGTCTCGTTCAAGATTAGTATATGGTAGCTTAAGGCGACGAGAAGGTACGATGTCCGCATATTGCGAAAGATAATTGCGTATAGATATTTTTATGGCTACTTTGAACATAACTTTTGAAAATATATAATCTCTATCAACTTTACTGTGTATCAACTTTAAAATCTTGTGTTACATTTTATGTTATCGAATGAAACTTGATATATTGATATATCAATATTGATTAACGTATGTAACGTGCTCATAAAACATTTTATGAAAAGTTTGACGTCGTGCATTTAAAGTTGGTAATTGAATACCTTATGCTTAAAATTAAATTTCATCCGCTTAATGACATGTCAATGTTTAATAACAATTCTTTTTAAAATAATTATTTTTCTTTTGTTTTAGTCATGTTCTATTCCAAATGTTATCTCGCTCATCCATAACGTCAAATTTTTTCCTAATTCCAAAATATATTTTGTCTTTAATATAATATTTTGATTATTATTCTTGTTTTAAATGAAAATAATTATCTGCGATTAAATAATCCTAAAAATATAATAAAAAGAATAAAAAAAGAATTAAAAAAGAATATAATAACATATAGAAAAAAATGAATAGAATCCTTGTAATGAAGGATTCAAGGACACATGCGTGTCTGCATTTCGATAATATATCCTCAAGATCTTACGTCATTATAATGAATTTAAATGGAAATAAAAATACTAAAAACACAAGTTAAAAAAGTTCGAGTCTAAATCTCAGTCTGTCGTCTCATTATGTCAATAATTGATGGGATTATAATTGCTTTTATAAATGTACACAAAGATTGATATCAACTTCCTTTAGAACAAATTCATTGATTTAGCATAGAAAAAAATTTAATATTCTTTTGCTTGTAAAACTTTCAGTAGTTATTCAAATCGATTAAAAATCGTCGTGTTTTGAAAATCAAATTAACATACATATATAAATCCTATCAGTGTATGAAAATGTATATGAAAGCAACAGAAATGAAAGAGCCCGATTACATCTCACGGATATTGCAACTATATACGAATTTGAAATGTATATGGCGTCATGTATTTATAATAAAGATTTATATATCAGAGAGAAAGACAAAGAAATTCAAAATCATAATTTATTGCAAATCATTAAGTCTTTGCTTTCTGTAAGAAATGTTGATCAATTTCTTTTATTTTTGCTTTCTTCTTTATAATAAGTTTTGATAGGATATTGTAAAGTAACAAAAAATTAATACCATTATCATTATCATTTGATGAGAAACCTTAATCATTTTCATACAATTTCTTAAATTTCTAATAATATACGTATGTTCCAATTATTTATCTGATATATCAGAAATTTTTACAATGTTTGAATTCAGAAGACTATCTAATTTAAAAAAAATAAAGACATTTAATTGAATTCTTTTGTGCTTTCCAGGCATACATCTCCTGCGCTCTGGGCGTCCACAGAGTCGGCTATGTCATGATCTGCTTTGGGGTTGTTAACGCTGGCTGTTCCTTGCTATTCGGTTCGTTAATGAAATTTGTTGGCAGACAGCCACTGATGGCGTTGGGCGCCATCGTTCATGCTTCTCTCGTAGTTGTTCTCCTCATGTGGAAACCTCATCCTGACAATCCTTATGTCTTTTTCTCAGTCTCAGGATTATGGGGTGTGGGCGATGCTGTGTGGCAGACGCAAGTTAACGGTGAGTGTAAAACTACATGTTAATGTTAGCTAAAATATTGCGAGAAAAAGCTTAAAAAAACCTTTTATGTGAGAAAAGATACCTGTGCTGGTTGGAACAGTTTTACAAAACTGTTGGGACTTTTGATATGGTAATTTTATAATAGTTATTTTAATTAAAACAATTAAATATTCTTAAAAATATTAATAAAGATATATATTATATCTTTATATAATCTATTACATATTATAAGACATATATTAGAAATATTATATATCGAACGTTATTAGCCATATAGCTGGCAAAATCAAACGCTCTGAATCGGATGATACATTACAAGAACAAAAAAGATTATTTGGTATTCAATATCGAAATTCATTTGTGTAGCACTCTATTGTTCATGTAATCATAATGAAGCAAATTTATATCGTATTGGAAAAACGATAAAAAAAAATATTCAATATTAGCGGATTGAAGTAGTAAAAATTCGTAGTGCGGCGAGAGATAGCGAATTGTCTTGGAAGTGTATCTATTTAGGTCTTCTAAAAAACCGGAATTTTGATCATAAGCCGACATCATCGAGATTTACCGGCTATATTTCGTATTTGTTTATTCGCAGTCAATACGAATATTAATAGATCAGACGAATACTTGATGGACGTCTTTAATGTATTCACGATAAGTGGTATTTGAAGATATATTGCTTCTCATCAATATTAATGTCATCAATATTAACGCTGAAGCCTGAAAATAGGGTCACTGATCGATCTAGTCCAAAAAGAGAAAATATGCGAATTTCTTCGCTATTGAGTTGACACAACTAAGAAAAATTTTTATTTAATAATGGATGAACCAGAAAATTCTGATCATATCAATTAGAATTTCAGTCATCATAATTAAATTATCTTGATTACTAAAAATCTGATTGATATGATCCGAATTTTCTAATTCGTCCATTTTCAATCAGGAATTTTCCTCAATGCAGAATTTATAAAATTTGGCTTTGATATTTTGCATTATGTAAGTAAATGTTGATTTTCCAAGTGGATGTCATTTATAAAAAGTGTTTTTCTTTTAATGATTGCTTGCCATTGATAAGACGATAGATAGAAAGTTTAATGATGAAAGTTTAATGAATTAATCTGTAAAAAATTAAGCGTAGGAAGGAAGTATAATAAATTGCGAATTAATGAGTTAAATTGCTTCTATGATTATCATTTGTCGAATCGATTATAATTTACTCTTTATATTTATTCTTTATAATTTACATGTGTCAGCATCGTATAATTGATCAAAGTAATAAATATGTATAATTAATGAGAGAATATAAGAGTCTTTTTCAAGATGAACGGCCATTTAAAGAAAGCAAGACGAGCAAGACGAGCAGCCATTTAAAGAAAATAATCATGATTTTGAACTACGTGACGAGATAAAACATTTCAATGTGCATAAAACATTCTACACAATGACTACACGTTAAATTTTTTTCTAAATAAGAAATATTGTCGACGTTTTTGTATTCGCTGTAAAAATAGAAACGTTCTCTTTGCCTCTCGCAACAAAATTTGCTCACATTAAATTGAATAAATATCCTGGCTTATTACCGCATCAGAAAAAGATTATACCGGCCTCTTCGTTAATCATAAAAACAATATAAAAAAATATATTAAAAATTCAGAGGTAATATGTATATTAAAAATTCAAAATTTATCTCTCGTACTTAGTTCCAAGATTTGATTCACATTCAAGGACATTTCGTTCCATATTCATTGTATGTCTCGACATCATCATGTTGTAATTAATAACAAAAAGATAGAAAATATAAATTTGTTTTTAGGCTTATTAAGATAAATTGTGTTCTCTTTTTCCTGAGTTGAACAAAATTTGATGCAATGCTTTAATAATTTTGATTCAATTTTCGTTTGCATTTATAGCCACGGTTCGCGTGTATAGTAAATAATCGAATACTACATAGTAATGTTGCTTACGTACATCAGGATTTGTCTTTGTATAATAATTAGAGCTTCTACACAGATCTACACCTCTGGAAAGCGAATCTCGTATTGTTTTTTTTGCCTTGGCAGCTTTTTTGCAGGATTATTCATTCTCCACGTACCATTCTGAGTCACGTCACGAGATTTTGCAGAAACTGATATGCAAATCTATTTAACTATATATGTATACAAAAACACACAATGTAGACAACTGTATTTGTTTTACATCCAGTTTTGTTAATTGTCAGTTAATTGTGCCATGAGAATTTCTAATTTAGCGTACTAAATAATGAGCGACGTTAATTATTAGCTAAGAATACTTTTGAAAAGTGTCATAGAAAAATCTCAAAAATTGCAACAACCAATATATAGCGAAAATTTTCTTCGAGGAATTTTGAAGCTTTTCATGTTAAAATAAGTTTTTATTGTGCAGTTTAAAATTAGATGAGAAATATTCAATTTTAAGTTTTAGTACATTCTTTTTAATTGAAATACAAACCTTTTTTAATGATTAAGACTATCATCAAAATAACAGACTCAGAATGTATACTCTCATATATTTTTTCCCATGGATTTCCCGCTTCTATTTGAGTAATTTATTTCTTTAATGCGGCACCTCGTGCATCACCAGCAGCACTATCATTATTGCTGTTACGTGCTTTCTGAAAGCGTATCTAAAGAGCGCCGAGTCAAGGATTCGATTCATCTGTAGGCTCATTATCTCGCCGTCAAACGCGACGATGAACGCAAAACCTCGATCGACCTCGATGCATGACGTAGTACCTGGATGCACCTATTTGTAGTCGCGAATCTGATAAAAGCACCTGCCAAGTTAATCCGCAACAAATGAGATCATTTAAGTCATTTATTGTTTCAGTTAAGTGTGCAAATCAGGGATTTCCTAATGAATAGAAGAAGAGAGAAAGACAGATAATGATAGAAGAAGAGAGAAAGATAGAATATATTTTTATTTTTATATTTTGTCTTGAACGATCGTTAATGTAACCGGATAAAAAAATTGTCACCTCTACTATATTAATACTTTTAATCGTGGAAATTTTGTGGATAAATTTTTTAGATGCTAAATTATTTTGAAGTTTTCCTTACTATCCAAATTACCGCGATGATTATTTATTATTACGATTACTTATTATATCGACTGTTACAGGACTCTACGGTACGTTGTTTAGACGTAACAAGGAGGCAGCCTTTTCGAACTACAGGCTGTGGGAGAGTGCTGGCTTTGTGATCGCCTATGCATATAGCACACATCTCTGCGCCCGTATGAAACTGTATGTGATGCTGACGGTACTTATCATTGGTACCATAGGCTACATTATCGTCGAGTTGTTGCACAGACGCAAGCAACGGCGGCTCAAAGCGATCGCCGAGGATCCGAAGGCTGCCCAAGCAGCCGCCGAGGCGAATCATCCAGAAGAAACCGATGACGAAAAGGATGATCTCGACGACGAGATCATCATCACGCATTTGTGAGCGACGATTAACGTCGACGTAGTCATCGCTCCTTAAAAGTCCTCGCGCCGCTTTCTCGGCTCGTCGACGGGGAAATCGAGACAGCCGGAAGATCTGATCGATCCATTTCGTGAATACCTTTTCCTCTACTATCTTCCGCCTGTCATTCCCTCGTTCTAGCTTATCAATCCCTCTCATCTTGAGATAGAGATTAATGAGCTGCCGAGATCAATGAGTAGTCGCGGTACTCTTCCCCGTCGACGATGCGGGCGAGGAAAGCGTGTTCTTGGCGGTAATCCGGAATGTGGAATCTGCGTTTGGTCACAAGAAGATCAAGGTTGAAGCACGACCTTAACGGGCCACAACTTCCACGATGAAGTGGAGATGCCGGGCGTCGACTCCATCTTGCGGATGCTTCTCTTTAAGATAATGTTGAGTGTAATGCGTCTCTCCAGGCTGAAATCTGGCTTCCATCTTTCTCAGCGGGACCAGAATTGATGATAGATCAGTAATACATTGTCAATATTTGGTGGTGCTAAGGAATAGCATGGCGATGTAAAATTCGCTTTCGTACGCTAGAAACATGGAACTTCCGCCACTGTTACTCAAAACTATCGAATCAACACCATGATGAGGAATCACTCTGATCTTCGATCTGCGTTCTTAATATGAGACCTCATCATCACACTTCGTGAAGCGGTCACGAAAATAATGCGCGGCATAGAGGTAAAAAATGCATTTTATTGCGCGTAGTTCTTATGCAAGACGCGTATTTAAAAATGTGGCGATCCTAGAATTATTCAGTTTATATCACATATTTATTGCATGCCGAATGGCAATGCCTCAGTAATTGTTGTCATCATGTATTGGAGAAGAACAATAGAAACGCATTTTTGCTTCTTTAAATTTGAAGAATTATTATATTTTAGAAGAAACATTAAATGCTATATTTTTTTCAATTTCAAGCTTAAGTAAGAGGAAAAATTTACTATCTCATTAGGCTCTTAAATTTATTCGATATTTATAATGTTAATATGAAGAAATTCATTTTGACATCGATTTCGTTAATGGTTTTTTATAAATTGATATGAATTTTTGCATTTTAAAACATTTTATTAATTATAATATGTAAAGATTATAATTTTGTCAACTACAAAATAGATTTTATATGAATTTTTTCATTATAAAACATTTTGTTAGTTTTATATATATATAATTTGCAATATAATTTGTGAAAATTATAATTTTATTAATATTACGACATAAAAATATTTCGTAAATGAAAATGCATATGAGACACATATATAGTTTATAATTAAAATATGTTGACATGAATTTCGACGATAATTGGTCATATTTAATCAATGATAATAGTGTTTTCCTTTGAATTTATAATACTCTAGCTATTTAAAGACAAAAGACAATCGTCACTATGAAATAATTATATGTCGGGAAATGGTATTCTTAATCGAGGAATCGTTGTCAGTCATGTTAGCAGTCGGAATTCCTCGCATATTTTTTCTTGCGGGAGAAGCACGTGAGATATCAATGTGGGTCTACATATGAAAACAGTATTTTTCCTGACAGGAATAAGCGAGTTATACAGAAGGAACAGATAGAGATTCATTCTTTATGGAACTAAGTTTCTAATTTTCAAATTTTCGTGATTTGCTTATACATAAACATTCTTCTAACCTGTCCTAACTTTTTTATTTTATGTATAAGAGGAAACTTATTTTAATTAAATAGAATTTAAAGATTTTTTATTATGAAAAACAAGTTTCTTCTTATTTCATGTTCATTGAGTCACATCGCGGCGATTGAAAATTTCGAAGAATGGAACTCAGTCGATTTTCTATCGGTATGACCTATTTTCTGCGGGAATCTTATCGCGTGTCGCTTTATGTTAGACGGGCGGTAAAAGCGCAAGAAACATATCAAATTACTGTAAACACTGTAAACCGCTTGGATGCATTATTCCGTCCTGTCGCAATCTGTACATGGTAGCTCAAGAGTCTACGACGTAAGCTTAGGATACGGACATAGTCCTGGCGAGATCTGTTCTTGCGAGTCATCGTGTTGATAGAACGATTATCTCTGTTGCTTGAAATTATCAAAAATTTTGCACTTAAATATTTATTGAAATTAATTAATTTAAACCTCAAAGAATAAGAGAAGCATAACATGCCATGTGCCGTTTCCATCTAAAAATAGTTTATCCTTGTTTATTTATTTAAAATGTTTCACAAAGCTTTTATAAAATGATACAAAGATTATTTTATTACTAAAAACGTCGTATGTAAAATCAAGTATCTCAGGCTTGGCTTGTTTTTCGATAATTATGGCACGATCTAGCGGATTAATTGCGCGTTCGCTGCTCTTATCTAACATTTATCTTGTGCGGCTCCGTCCATCGAGTATTTGCTCCACGTGCTCCCCGGGATAAACCCGGCTCCGCATTTCTACAAACGATCGTGAGTGAGCCGACTACTTTTTTTCTGCGATGACCAGAACGGGATGGGCATGAAACCAGGGACAGGAAACTCGCGGGAATCCTGTCCTTCGGATAGGAGTCACAGTGGTACCCACTGTCTATTTATATATACCTGCGATACCAATCCGTCCGATTGACACACCGGCCAGTTCTCTCAAACGAGAGCCGCGTCTCGTTTCCATTTTATTATTCGCCCAGGTTCTCCTGTTCATTTTCCGTACCGATGCAGCGAGAACTCGTCTCGCCGGTACGGTATCACAATTTTCTGCGCAATTGGCGCCGCCGTAAAGGTCTTGCAAGGAGAACTCCATAATGACGTTGAGAACGCGCCGCGTAACGGCTGCTCGTTTTGTTCGTTTTTGCCAACTGGATTTTACGCGTCTTGTTTCTCTACCTTTTCTCGCTTTTTCTCTCCGCCTCCTTCTCTCGCCTCGTCGTCTTGGCGCCGCGGAAAGTACTACGCTCCTCAGCGGGGGTCGCGCTTTTAATTCCACTTTTAATTCCACACTACGTTATGTCTCTCCTTTTCTCTGTCGTGAATTCCTATCGCGCTTGCGCGATAATATTCTAGAAGATGGAATAAATGCAAACAGCGACGAGAATGTCGATATTAATTGCGCGAGATGAAATAACGACCGAACTTCTTTTTTCTTCACATATTATGCATTTTTCCACTATATTCGTAAGAAACGACATCTTACTCATCACATTTTAGAATTAACGAGATGAACGTTCTTTTTTAAAAATTTAATTTGAGAATATATTATAGGAAAAAAAGCTTCAGGAAAAAAAGCTTCTTTAAAGACATGCAAGCTTTGAATAAATTTGTCTCAACAAATAATACGTTCTATCATACGTATCGATGACACATCCATATTGTATATGCGTTATTATACATAGGATGATTTTGTAGTCACATCAAGAATGAATGTTTCCTGTATCGTTTTTAATATATCTATGCTATATTTTATTCCTTTCTTTATTTTATCGCGAAGATTATAGATTTAAGTAATTCGAGTAGCTCATGGTGCAGCAACGTAGATGAACGGATTAGTAGGATTCGAATCACCGAAATCAACAAAAGTATAAGCAAATTTTTCGAAGAGAAATTGCCCGATTCAAAATCTGATTCGTCCTCTAATCCGATTCATCCGCGATTGTTACATACATATTAATATTGCAGTTAAATAAATAGTTTATTTTACGGCACATAAAATAAATGAGTGAACGATGGAGAAATTGAAGATCCAGAGAGGGCAGCAAACCCGGAGTATTTGCGTAATTCTCGAAGGAACAATTTTTATTTCGTTGAACTTTAAGGGAACTCACGAATCACAGAACTTGCACCTCGACTTGTCGAAGAAGAAGACATGGTTTAATGGGAACCACGACATCTAACACACACACACACACACACACACACACACACACATATATATATATATATATATATATATATATATATATTTTTTAAGCCTGCGAGATTAGACTTCCTAGATTTTATTGATTGTGAGAAATATATTTAGAGGAAGAGATATATATAAATACATATTATTTGTTTAAAAGATTTGCGGAGAGAAAAGATTTCATCGGTTCGGGCCAATATTGGGACCATTCCGATTTCATGTTTCTTTTTGCTCTTATTTGAGATTTGTAAATATACAATTAGTATTAATCGCTAACACATAATTGTGCAAGAAAGAGCAATTAGACATCGCTTCACATATCGAGCAAGTTTTTTGAACATTTTGTTTTCTGTTATTTTTATTTAACTACGTCTTCATACGCGTCTAAGGAGTGCAATCCCAGATACATTGTTACTATATTCCTTTTCTTTCTCTAGTTCAAGACCATTAAATCCATCTTTTTTAAATTCACTCCACGATTGTTCTCTTATGTCTCGAAACACGTGAGCATATACTTATTTTGTTTTAAGTACGGAGGAACGTATGGAGGAGTGACACAAAGGAAAGGATGGATTCATTGTTTGAATCCCAAATAGCACAGCAGCGCTTGCAAAGCGTTAAAAAAGCGCTTACATATGCACTTTTTTAACACTTTTAAACACTTTGTAAGTGCTGTGCTACTTGGGATATCACTTTTTCGACTCGCATGAACGCGGTTGTTATACATATATCCTTAGATAAGCTAAGGGGATCCAGCATATTCTGCTAATGTAATGTAATGTGTTTGTTGTTTTAATCGATAGAAAAGGAATCGTGCGCCGATGTTGTCGATGCGCTCGACAAATTGTACATACAATATATTTTATTATATGTTCATTTCCTTATTATATTGCTATTGCGTTCGATTGTTATCGTACATTATGATGACATGTTGATCATCGTTACAATCATTAATTGTTACATCATCAAATTATTACTATAGTTAATAATATATATTATGTGTGTCATTGTGTCCGACACGTTATGTAACGATAAGAATCATTTTATTAAAATTGTCGATTAAGACATATAATTAACATGAATTTTAATCTTCTAATGTTTCCTTCTAATGTTCTCGACTGGCTTTAATTATATCCTTTTTTGTTCATGTCTCTTAGTGAAACGACAATTCTTAATGAATGAATTTATATTTTATTAATGAATCAAAAATTCTATGTAATGTTATGACGATTTCATATGATATGATGATTTCTAAATGCAATTTATAATACATATTAAATTTAATTAATTAATATGTAATAGCGTAATTGTAAATTCCATATATAATTTTTAATAAATAATAAATTTGTATTTATAGATGAATAAAGTGATATTAAACAATTAGAGACATAAATAAATATAAATTACGTATTTAAGAATACGATACCAGTTTTTTATATTTAACAGCTGATTGCATATAAAATAAACAATATAAGTTAATATGAAAATTTACGAAGCAGCTGTTTCAACAATCCGTCGTTCTCGGAGAATGGAAGAACAAAGAAAAGGAAGCAATTGCTACCGTTATTATACGTTATCTTATTACGTAACATATTGTCGTAAATACTTTGCTCTACTGAAGCTAGACTTGTTCGCTACGGCACAAGATCTACAAATCTAAACACGAAATTAAAAGAATGTGAGATAATTGTCGCAATATTATTTTTCTTGTTTGTTAAACTTGTGTTATTTCTGTGATTAGAGTACAACAATATATATAAATACTTTATTATAATATGAAGTATAATCAGTGTATTGCAATATTCGAAATCATGTACATACATAGTCTGACTTAAGAAATTATTACACAGCAATAATGTTTATACTGTATACACTTGTAGATACTTTAAGCATTATAATAGCAGAAATTTTACTGTATATATA
>NW_017259254.1:2972189-2983955 GCF_001594045.1 Atta colombica | reverse complement strand
ATGTAATTTAATATAAAAACAATTTATACTTATAAATATATAAAATATATAAATACATAAAAATTTTCAATTTAAACAGAAAAATTTTAATTTAAAAAATATAACTTGAATTACTATCTATTTTAATAATTACTATAGCAAATAAATATGTGCAATCAAAATATATTTCACAAATATAAGCACTGCTTTGTTAAAGTAATGTGTTGTCAAGTATACTTTTAAAATATTTTAATTTTGTTATATCAATGCATTAAAATTACTTTATTTTAGATATCACAACGGTCTATTTTATGTATGTGTGCAATCAATTTATTATTGACTTATTTTGTGATACACTTGTGTAAATAATTAGTAACAGATAAGATACAAGTGCAATATTAATTTGAAATAATAAATGAAATATAATATTAATTTTTATCATCTTATTGAGCAGATGTTTCTTTAAGTATATGTGACAATAATATCGAAAATATTAAATAACAATTATAACAGAAGAAAATATATTGTTGTTACTTCTGTAAAATTAATATAATGTATAGAATATTATCTTACAATATGAAAGAGTCGGATAATTTCAATACTACTTCATATACAAAACACTACTGTAAATGATGCAGAGCATTAGTAAATTAAACATCGAATTTGCAAATTCGATGTTCTACTTTTTTTACTACTAGAAAATTTATATAACTACATACATATTTAGGCCAATATTTTTTAGGCCATAATTACATTTATGATATAAGTAATTATGTTTAATACGTATAAAAAAGCACATTATAACAGCCTCCCTAATATTAATACATGTAGTATCACTTCTGTTATGAGCGTAGTAACATCAGACTATTTTGTATCAATACTTCCTTTCTCTACTTTCATTTTAAAGATATTTACCTATCGATTATCTATTAAAAAATGGCGTTTTTAGAAAAAATGTTGATAACAATACAGCAAATAAAATCACAGTATATAATAGCATCTAAAATGACAAGCAAAATGACCTTATTCATCAACAATTCATAAAGCTTGTATGCAAAAGCACACGCTTCATATTTACATGTTATATCTTTCTATGTGCCTGTATCTAAAAGCTATAAAATTCGTGAAGTTATTTTTTATTTAAGCTATACTGTTCGTTCTTGTGTTGGAAGACTCTCGGTGCAGGCTATTTGTAGGATTATTATCATTTATCGTAAAGTATCTCATATGAGAGAAGCGCGAAAGGCACTATAATACGTACTATGATCATTTTACTTTTCTAATCATCTGATTTTAAAGCATATGATAATTATATATCTTTCAGCGATGGATATGTATCGTTACAAAATCTTGCGAATTATTTTCTCTAACTACCAGACTTTGAAGGCTTTCCATCCATACTGGAGGAAATTAAAGATAATATTGTACAAAAATCTTGAACTATATATTCAACTGGCATTTGATACATCGATATCTACAGTTTCTTCCTTAAGCAATGCTCGTTTTTCTTCTTTTGTGTTGCTCTGCTTTTTACCGCCACTTTTACGTTTGCCTCTATTAAGTACACCGTTCTCATCATCCATCATACGTAAAATTTGCGTTTGGTCAGAGCTTTCTATAGGTGCTATCGAGATATCACGTACGGCGCGGAATCTACCGCAGTTATTCAAATGTTCGTTCTCTAAACGGAAAAAGTTCCACACAAATCGTCTAAAACAATTTTGCAATGAGACAGAGAAATATAAATAAACTCGAACACTGACGAAAAGTGTACTTACCTAAAAACCTCGAGAGGTGCTACTATAGAAGTCATTAAGTCGCCAGAAATGTACCCACACTCAATGAGAATAAAACTCGCAATCCATATAAATCGTAGTATAAAATCTTCTATTATTGCGAAATAATAAAACCACTAAAAAACACATAATATGTAATACCTCTTTTTGCAAATGATGACAATATTACTTTACTTACGGCTGTCGAGTAAACTACTTCCTCTCGTAGAAAACGATTTTCACCAGCATTACTATCTAAAAGGCCCCAATCCATCTTGAGATCCCATGTATATGAATATATCGAATTAATAAGGCAGCTACACATCCATAGCCACAACCATGGATTCTCCCATTTATTATTATATTCTGCTGAAAAAGCGTATTACTTCTTGATTATTTTTGAGATGTTGAAAATCTTGAATTATAAAAAAAAGAAAATACTTTTAATTTCATCTACCTCCGTGATAAGCGTATAAAGTGTTGGCTGCAACAACGAGAAACGTCGTGGAATACTTTCCAGCATTCACTAAATGTGGAAACGCCTCTTTAGAATCTCGATACCTGCGAACGCACTGCGCGAAGCGAAACCATGCCGGTAAGCAATTCACGATAGGTCTAATGATGAGAGAACCAGACATGCACTGCGTAGTATCGCTCGCCTTCAACCAATCACCGTTTGTAATGTAGAAGCATATCAAAAAGTGAAAATCCAAGAATGCAGTCGCCAAACTATTGAATTGATCTGCCAACCAGAAATCGGCAAAATTAACATACGCGAATGGTGTTATTAAAACGCGTCCCTAAAATAAAATAAAGGATTATAGTCAGTTTTTTATTCATATGAAATTCTGCACAAGTGAAATATTCCACAAATTATACTTACTATGATCTTTAACAGCCAGAAACGAGCTTCGTGGCGAAACATTTTAACTGGATTTAATAGAAAGATCAACATGATACAGACAAGTACTAATGGATTCACGTATGGCGGAATGCTTAGACTGGCACTGTATAAGAAACTTAGTAAGCTAAGCGTCCAGACTACTCCGAGGACTGCGGCCAATTCCATAAGATGTTGCTCCGAAAGATGATTTCGTGGGTCAAGCTCAAATATCAAAACGTGATTGACACCGGAAGATCTCCATCCATAAACGTTAATTCCGATAAGGAATAAGAACTCGATAATAAGAAAGGGACCTCGGTATAATCTAAATGCGATTTTTAGATTCTCTCCACTGTCGTGGAAGACGGCTGAAAGTAACGAGATTTTAAATAGCACAAATAATATAAACAACTCTCGATACTTCAACAAATTAAAATGCTAACAAATCAAGAGTGCGCAGATTAAATTTTTCTTTAATAAATCATTTTTACTCAAGTTAATTTAAAATCTTGCAACATTCTACTCGTTGTAAACAGCACAGCATTGCAAATATGTCGTAACTATGAATAGATAAACATTACAACAATACCCGAGAGAACAACTGCAACAGATAGGACGATAAAGCTACCGGAGAATAAGCCAACTTTGAAAGTAGTCCATGGACTTTGAGATTCGCCAAGCGGTGGTACCCGAAGACGTTTCATAGCACGTTGCCGATCGCCACCTTCGAGATCGTTCGTTACTGTGGCTTCTGTTTCCTGTATCAATTTGTCTATATCTTTGGACGTGTAGAAATGTGATGTTTCCACGCACTCGACTCTCCATTTTGTACCGGCGTCAACTGACAATAACTGGAAGTATTTGATAATGTGTTGTAGGAATTAAAAATCACTATTTATAATTAAATAATACAAAATGTCAAGGACAATTACTGATTTTTACTTGGATATACACAAGGAATAGGTATTGTGTCATACATAGCAGTTGTTTCTTGCACCAATATTTTGCAACTACGAGAGGAAAGACATGATGCTAATGATTGGGGTAATTGTAGTTTCTGAAATTACATAAGCTGTGACTAATAGGCAAAAAATGACAAAAAGCATCACTATATGCAATAAGATACCTTGTCGTGTTTTTTGAGAATCTTGCGGAATCCAGTGTGATTAAGAGTCTGATAATTTTGAAGAAGGATTAGCGAAAGATAAAATTCTGAAAATGCAAGTTTTAAGTCCCTAAGCTTTCTGGTAGGCAGAAGCGGCTTTGCGCTGACTTTTCCTTTGTTCTTCCCACTTCCCTGTTGCTCTACTGCAGTTTTCAATTCACTTTGTAAAGCAGCATATTTGCGTGTAGCCTCTGCCAATTTTTCTGCAATAAATATCCAGTAAACGAGAATGGATTAAAATGTATTCAAATGAATTCAAATTTTTAAGAAATACACATTCGTGAACGTTAAAAATAAATCTTTCTCAGTCCGAATACATTTTGATTTATTTATAGAAATTGCAGCATGAAGCACATTTCTATACGCCTTTTAATATAAAAATAATATTATTTTCGATGCCAATGTATATTACTGCTCAATTTAAAATTATGAATATATAAGAGATACAGTTTTTCAATCCAATTGAATCTAAATGTTTTTTTTTATTCAATTTTTTTTTATTCAATAGAACAGAATAATGAGACCTAAATAGATAAGATTAAAAAAAAAGATTAAAAAAATAAAACTAAAAAAGTTTTTTCTTTATTTAGTTGAATTCAATGGATTCAAAATACGCATAAAATTTTAATTCATTTTAATCCTCAATTATTATATTAGGTAAACAGATAACATAGCTGTTTATAGGAAGATTACATTTAGTCGGAAATACTCTTACCTGAATAAAATGTATTAATCTTCTTTAATTCACGATCACAGAATGTAAAAAACACCTCGTCAAAAGACGCAAAGTGTCGCGATATCACTTCTGGTTCTACACTTTCATCAGAAGGCGCTTCCTCCACCGCCGTGTAAAGCATCGCTTTCATTTCCTGTATAAAAACAGGGAGATAACGAAAGTACATCTATATGCAATTATTTTAGACTAAGAATATACAAAACTTTATACGATTATACAAAACTTATATTTATACGATTATACAAAACTTATATTTAACTGAATATTTTATATAAATTGCATATTTACAGATGACAATCTCTTTTTACTTTTAATAATTCTTTAACAAGTAACGATCGACTACTAAAATTGATGGTTAATATTTAGTTGAATATTTTGTATAAATATTCGCAGTTTATAATTTAACGCAGTAATTATAATTTAACGTTTGTTAAAATCCTATACTATCCTTGGATTAACAGAGTAAAAATTTAAATGTTTGTACTCAATGTTATACCTCATAACTAATATATTGCTTACGCCATTCGGGCGTAATGTGGGCTGAGAGATGCTCCGCGAATTTCATGTTGTCTAATTACGCACAGCGTAATTGCATTAATCTGTAAAAAAAATTCAAGCAATTAAAAATAAAACAATTAATGAGAATTAAACATTAAATGGAGAATATTATGAATAGTCATATAAGTCATAAGAAATTAGCGAGTCACTGTTTGTTTTCATACTCACTTGAGCTCATCTAAAGATTTCCGAGTTCCAAGCGAGGTTACAAGCGGCATTTATACCGTACTGAGGAACTTTGTCGGCAGCGGCTGATCAAACGCTTTGTTCGTTGTTTGGAGCAATGATAAATATTTAATCTGTCGCGAGATAAAAACTATTTGGAGTTCGCGGCAGCGAGCTAAATTCGAATCTCTGCCAAGAGAATCCAATTAATTCGCACCGCGTTATCACGCATTCCATTAATTGAACCACTGATTCTAGAAGTTCTCGGGAAAAAACACGCGTGTACATTAGCGGCACGTCCTACGACAATGCCTGCTACAGGTCGATTCGTCACACGTGGTCATATGGTCGCTCACGGGACAACTCATGAGACTGTCGATATGCTCATCTTTTAATTTTCATTATTCTCGATGACACTATTCCCGGAGCGACATTTTTCGTAATAGGAAAGAATTAAACAAAATCGAATGTTCAAAATAAATAAAAGAGATATATAAACATTATCGTATTATATTTACTTAATTCATTTTATTGCAGAATGAAAAAAACGCGTATTTTCTAAAATAAAAATATTTTAATAAAGTAAAGATAATAAATTAGAATAAATGAAGCAAGAGATTAAAATTTGTTACTAATAAATGAAATGTAATTAATAAAAATTTGTCAATTTTGATCAATAAATAAAATTTTATGGAAAATGGCTGTACTATGATGTAAACTATAAAGCTACAGAGTTAACAGAAAATATGTTAATAAATTTCCTAATAAGATAATTTTAAAAGGGAATAAATTTTTATATTGCCTATCCCGACTGATGACAAGGAAGGTTGCATTAAATGAATTTCGCTTTATGTAGCTGCACCATGTTACACATGCCTGATCTTCAGAAGGAGATAGATATACGTATAATTACTGTAGAGAAAAAAAGAAAAGAGACAAATATAGGAGTAACTGTGTAAACGCAACAGATGTTTTTTTCTTTGGAAGTTTATAAATACTTCCAATCACTACAATTATAATCTTTCTCTTTTTTACTTATCATTATTATCAGTCTTATTTTGTATTATGTAAAATTTCTACCAGAGAATTTCAAAAATAAGAATTTACGCCCATATTATAACGATCAAGTGTAAAATCCATGTTTAACCTGAATAAAACGGTAACACTTATTTTTATAACAAATATTATATAGGCTGGTATGTTTATAATTTCGTATATTAAATATCGACTTAAATACAATCTAAAGATATCATAAGATAATCGTAAAGCCGTATTTTAACATCTTAAATCATAAAACGATTAAATTTTAAGCCGTATTAACATCTTAAATAGTTAGAATGATGTTAAAATAAGAACAGAGCATTAATATCAGTTATAAATATTTTGTATGAATAATGACTGTAGCTTTTTTAGCATTACTAAATAAAGAAAAATGCAAAGCAAAATTTTTATTTCATTCATTTACAGTCACATAATGTATTAATAATTAATTTCTTTATTATAATTAATTTTACAAGTCTTTTTAAAATATACTCATATCTTCTATTACAGAGCTGTTTTTAATAAAAAATACGAATAATTTAAAAATATTATAAAATGCGATATCTTATATCGTTACTATTAATTGTATTAAGTATCTTAAGTATTACTATGGCATGGCGTACTTTCTTAAGAGGTCGCAGTAAAGGAGGCAATTTAGGAAATCCAATTTTGTCTTCTGAAACATCGCTTCCTGAAGAGCAATGGTTTACTCAGTATCTTGATCACTTCAATCCAACTGATATTAATGTTTGGGAACAGGTAATATAAAATATAGAATTTTTATAATTTATTATATATGTTTTATTATTTTTTTTAAGAGTTTGTACTATATTATTTTAAGTTTGAATATGATATTCTATTTCTTTTTTACTTTATATTATTGCTTATAATAATTTGTTGTTGTAAACATCTTTACAGAGATACTTCGTTAATACTGATTTTTATACTATTAAACCTAATGGTCCAATATTTTTAATGATTGGAGCTGAAGGTACAGCGAATGCGACATGGATGGTAGAGGGTGAATGGATTGAGTATGCTAAAGAATTTGGAGCAATGTGTTTCTATTTAGAACATCGTTATTATGGGAAAAGTCATCCCACTGTGTATGTTGTATAGGAAAATATATATAAATGCAAAAGGAAATATTAGTTTCCAATTTTATATTATTATATTTTATTTTATGTCACGAATATTTGCAGAGATCTTAGCGTAAAGAACTTAATGTATTTAAGTTCAGAACAAGCATTAGCGGATTTAGCGTATTTCATCGCGAGTGTTAATGTTGCATATAAATTTCCAAAAGATACAAAATGGATTGTATTTGGAGGTTCATATGGTGGATCTCTCGCCGCTTGGATGCGTGCCAAATATCCTCATTTGGTACATGGAGCTGTGTCTGCTAGTGGACCACTACTAGCACAGATTGACTTTTCTGGTAGAGTAATTGTAAATGGTAAATTTTAACAAATATATATACAAATAATTTTGTATTACAGAATATTATAAAGTTGTTACAAATGCTTTGAAAGAATATTCTGATCAATGTGTCAGGGTAATACAAGAGGCTAACTCGCAACTTAATATAATGTTACACCATACTATTGGTCAACAGCAAATACAGAAAAAATTTAAGTGAGTACATTTTCCAAAATATAGAATTACTGATTGTAGGTAGGCTTGTATTTTCTTATAAATTTTATTTCACAGATTATGTGACCCAATTGATCCTGGACATACAAAATTAGTAGATATTTCCAACTTATATGAAGCATTGGCTAGTAACTTTGCTGGCGTTGTACAATATAATAAAGATAATCGCCAAAGCCCCCAAAGTGTTAATATCACTATTGAGACCGTATGTGATATATTAGTAGATGAGAAAGTAGGAAAGTCTATTGACAGGCTTGCTTATGTAAATAGTATGATATTGAATGCTACCAAAGAAAAGTGTTTAGATTATAGATATGACACGATGATTCATGAACTTCGAAGCATCACTTGGGCTAGTGAACAAGCGGAAGGAGGTAATGTACTTAAATTAATATTGCATACATGTACTTATTGCCTTAATTACTTTATTATGGTGGCCTGCAAATTATAAATGATACTTGCAGGACGTCAATGGATGTACCAGACTTGTTCAGAGTTTGGATTCTTTCAAACTTCCACCGGACAAATTGATGTGTTTGGGAATAAATTTCCAGTGGAATTTTTTGCACAACAATGCGTCGATATTTTCGGGCCTAAGTTTGTTTTCACTTAAATTATATTCCAATTACAATAGAATATTGATATACATAAAAACTCTTTTGCAGGTATAATATGAACTTATTGGAATCTGCAGTCACACGAACGAATATCTTGTATGGTGCATTAAATCTACAAGTGACAAATGTAGTATTTGTACATGGTTCTGTTGATCCTTGGCATGTGCTGGGCATCGTACAATCTTCTAATCCACAAGCGCCTGTTATCTATATCAACGGTGAATATATTATAGATATCTCATAATTTATATTTATTCTCCTATAAATACATTACAACGTTTATTTAAAGGCACTGCACATTGTGCAAATATGTATCCTCCATCAGAACGTGATATGCCTCAATTAAAGGAGGCAAGAAAAGTAATAAGAGGTCTAATCAAGCAATGGCTACAAAATTGAGTTGATTGTGTGATGTTATAGAAAACCTTATAAATATCTTAGCCATTAAAGAATACCAATTTTTCAAATTATTTCAAACAATTATTAATGTTCCAAATATTTTAAAGAGACTGCATTTTATATAGTATTTTTTGTTATTTTTTATGCAGGATAAAAGAGCATTTATATATATAATATTTAATAGATATGTTTATTCTAATTTCGTACAAATGTGAAATTTTGAATTTAGTGATTTTTGTACATTTATAATCTATAATATATATAATGTACTATATGTTTGAGTGACAAAATTGTTTCTTGAACAAATTGAACAAATTTGCACCATTGGCATTGTTATTTTATTACGATATCAAAAGTGCATATACATAATCACTTTTCATGTAATTATCTCAGGCAATCAATAAAAATTTATTGTTATAACAATTATGTTATTTCTTAAATATAATTAATTTCAATGAGTTGGATAGAATTGTTCAATAATTAACAACTGTAATTAATGCTATATACTTATATAATACAAACTTAGTTTCATTAATACATAACGAAGATATGAGCGATTAACAAATTACTTATTTTCATAACTGTAATATGCCTCTGAATCCACCTTTACATGCGTGTAAGTAAATGTGCAACTAATAAAGAATTGAATGTAATAAAATTGATAAAATTTTCATTTTCTGTCTATGCAGAAATAAAACATGATTCTTTTTTATAGATAGATTCATATGGATGATTCATATAAATAAATTCTAATTATGGAGGAATAAGAGTAGTATATGCGGGGGCATTCTGGGTCACCCTTCTGGGTTGTGTCTATGAATATCATTTTATCTTTGTTACTTATACTGACTGTTAAACAAGGATAAAATAATACTCGTGGGTATTTGGAAACAGGTAATACAAAATATAGAATTATAGTACATTATTTAGTATTTTATTTGTTATTTCTTTAAAGAGTGTACTATTACTTTCAAGTTTAAATAATATTCTGTTTCATTTTATATTTTATAATTTATATTGCTTATAATTTGTTACATCTTTTGTTGCATCTCTAGAGGTACTTCATTAATTGATTTTTATAAACCTAATGGCTCAATATTTTTATACATTGAAGGTGAAAGTGAAATATGTGCGAACTATATGCTGAGGAGTAACTGAATTAACATTGCCAAAGAATTTGGAGTATTTGTGTTTCCATTTAGAGCATCGTTTTTAGAGAAAAAGCTATCCCATTGTGTATGTTATAGGAAAATATATTCAAAAAGAATAAATTCAAAAAGAAAAGTTAGTAATAGTACAAATATACATTACATGTCACAAATATTTACAATGGATTATATTTGGAGAATCATTTGTTAGATCTCTTGCCACTTAGATGTGCGCCAAGTATCCTCACTTGGTACATGGAACTATATCTAGTAATGTATCATTGTTAGCATAAAATTCTGAATAGATTGGATATAATGGTAGCGTAATTGTGAATGATAAAATTTTAACAAGTATGCTATGTATACAAATAATTTTGTATTACAAAATATTATAAAGTTGTTATAAATGTTTTGAAAGAATATTCTGATAAATGTGTCAGCGTTTTAAAAGAAACTCACTCGCAATTCAATACAATGTTACTCTATAGTGCATACTGCAGATCAACAGGAAAAATTCAAGTGAGTTTGTAAGATACAGAATTATTAATCATGGCACGCTCATGTTTTTTTATAAATTATATTTCACAGATTATGCTATCCATTTGATCGTGAATATATAAAGAAGATATTTTCATTTTTTATGAAGATTTGACTTGTTATATTGTTGATATTGTATATTCCATATCTGACTTCGATATCCATGATATCGAAGTCATGATCCATTAATAAATAGGAAAGATTTGCTTATTTCAACAATATCAGATGTGGGAGAATAATTGTGGAAAGGATCTTAGATATGACACTATAGTTCATAATTATTTAAAGTCTCCTGGTTTAGCAATTGGGAACGACTTGGAAGTAAAAACGTTTTTAAATTAATATTGAATATATGAATATATTATTTTAATTACTTTATTATTGTGGCCTGTTAGTAGCGAATTATAAATGTTTGCAGAGCGTCAATTCATGTACATCATCAATATTGTACAGAGTTCGCATTCTATCTATCCTCCATCAGACAATCTGATATATTCAAGAATATTTCAGAGGAATTTTTTGTATAGCAATGCGTCGATGTTTTCGAACCTGAGTTGTTTTCACTTAAATTATATTCCAACTATGACAGAATATTGATATACATAAAATGTATATCATAAAATCTTTTGCAGATATAATATGAAATATCGAAATTTAATGTCGCACAAACGTATATTTTGTATAGTTTAATTAAATTACATTAAATCTACAAATGACAAATGTAGTATTTGTATATGGTTCTCTCGATCCTTGACATGCGTTGAGCATCGTACGATCTTTTCCACAAATGCCTGTATCTACATCAATGGTAAATTGAATATATTACAGATATCTCTCATTATTTGTATTAATTCTTCTATAAATTATTTAATTTATTTAAAGGACATTGTGCAGATATGTATCCTCCATCAGATTGTAATATGCCTCAATTAAAAGAGGCAAAAAACTAATAAGAGGTCTAATCAAGCAATGGCTACAAAATTGAACTCTCTAATGTGATGTTACAGAAATATATCACACCATAAATATCTTAATCATTAAAGAACGTTTGTTCCAAATTGTTTTCAAATAATTATTAATGGTTCAAATATTTTAGAAAGCATTCCACTG